>NC_025997.2:129284477-129491317 GCF_000442705.2 Elaeis guineensis | reverse complement strand
GATTGATTCAGAAAGTTATTTCTGTGCTATCAGCTTAGGTTCGAACCTATGGGGTCACATTCAAAAGAAGTTTCTGACTGATCATGTGGCTGATCAACGATTGAAAATCATTCAAGGGCTTAATCGTCAATTCAGTTGATGATTAACCTTATGCAAAAATTATAATAAATTAATTCATCAAGTGTTAGTGAATTAATAAAAAATTAATTAATAATTAGATTACTAATTAGTTCAATTTGATTGAGTAAAGAGGATTAAATAAAATCTAATTGAATTGGACTCAATTAGGTTTGATCCGATTAGGTTATGAGATGATCTAATCGCTAAGAAAGAATTATCCCTGATTTGATCAAAATTTTGGTTCAATCAATTTCTAATTTGATTAAAATTTGATTAAAAATTTATGAACTTAATTAGATTAGATTTTATATATTTTATTTGGACTAAATCAGATGTGATTTGGTTTGGATTCAGATAAAGAAATTAAGAGTCCTTATTGGAATAGGACTCTTCTTCCTATACCAACCCAGATTGCATGTCATATATCTGTACATACAAAATCATTTTGTATGAGATTTTTTCACACTAAAGAGTCTTCTCTCTTATTTATCTCACATCTAAATCTGATTTAATTTTGATAAAATGAGTTCTGAAATTAGATTTTAAAATATTTCTTATTAGGAGAATCTGTTCTCATCCAGGTCAACCTCTCCACGTCAATAAATTTTTTTCTTTTTATATGTGTGATATTTTGAGAAGATTTTTTGTGAGAGATTCGTTGGAGAATTATTTTATCATAAAAAAAATATGAAAAGGGATGTTCCATATTTTTTTGGTATGTTTTGGGATGTAGAATTATAAAAGGAGGCAAAATTTTGTAAGAGTCTAGGATAATTAGGACTCTTCACCCTACCTCCTTACATGCCTATAAAAGAGGTTTTTATGATTTTTTTATGCGTGCAAGATACCAAAAGAGAGTTCTTTTTGTGGTAAAAGTTTGGACATGGTTCATGATATGAAAAATAGAGAGGAGGGTCCTCTCTCTTGGGGTGTGCACAAAAATCTGAATTTCAAGTTTTTGGATCTAAGGGTTTGGGAGGAGGAAATAAATTTGAAAAAAATTATTTTCTTCTTCATCTTTCTATCACCTCTTCATCTCCTCTAGAAGTCCATCTTCAATCCCCGGAAGAGCCTTTCATTCATTACCGGTCTTCCATCGTCGATCTACGGGTGGAAGAATCAATTTTTCTTCGCTTCTTCTCCGCTACCTTGGGGGTTTTCTTCTCGCTGGGGCGACCCCCGAACTCAGCTGAACGAAAACAGCCGAGTGGAGGCAGAAGACCGAGAGAATTTTCTCCGACTGAAGGATATATCGGTGCCGAAGCAGAGAGAGCTCCTCACCGAGCAAGCTCTCTATGACGCCGGCCTAAGTTCGGTTCCCTACTTAGGTACAGTTTGATCTGTCAGTCATCTTTTGACTTTTTCATCTGTCTTCGGACTTGTGCTAATCTTTCATTAGAATTGCAGGCATGCCGTCGAGAGTAAGACTGACAGATGCCGACATTCGGTAGCATGCGGCGAGGAAGAGACTGGCGCCCGGGGCGGTTGGCGGGCCAGTGTTGTATGTTGGTGTACTTTTGATATGGCTCACACCTCCAAACCAAATCAGTCGCATCTTTCTTCGTGGTGGGCCAGTAGTAACCTTGCCGTAGGACTTTGTAGACCAGAGATTTGCCCCCCAGGTGACTTTCACAGATCCCTTCATGCACCTCTCTGAGTGCGTAGTCTGCGTCCGTTGGTCCCAGACACCTTAGCAAGGGAAGGGAGAACGACCTTTTGTAGAGTCTCCCATCCATCATTACATATTGAGAGGCCATCCACCAGAGTCGCTTGGCTTCCGTGGGGCCTTCAGGACTGATTCCGTCAGTCAGATACTGAACGATCGGATCCATCCAGCTTGGCTCGATCGTCAGTTGTAGCACCTCCTCAGCTTTGTCGATGCTCAGTTGCTCGAGACTCTCTACGAGTGTTTGGTCCAAAGCATCGTAGGCGGATGTCGCAAGCCTGGAGAGTGCGTCGGCCCGAACATTCTCCATCCTGAAAATATGGGAGATCTCGAAATACTTGAGGTGCGCCACGAGATCTCTCACTTTCTAAAAATATTTCCCCATGGTCGGATTCCGTGCTTCGAATTCACCTCTGACTTGCCCTACAATCAGCTAGGAGTCGGAGAAGACTCTGAGGCTGTCTATCCTGAGCTCCTTCACCACTCTCAAGCCAGCGAAAAGTGCTTCATACTCGGCTTGATTATTAGAGGCTTTAAAGTTGAATCGGAGGGCATACTCGGTAACTACCCCCTCCGAGTTGGTAAGCAGAAATCTGGCCCCGCTCCCTTGAGCATTGGAAGCTCCGTTTATGTGCAATACCCAAGTTGCCCCGGGGTTATATTCAAAGGTCGTAGCTTCTTTGGAGCTCCCATTCTCTGACACTTGGTCAGTTGTTGGGCATTCCACAATGAAGTTGGCCAGAACTTGATCTTTCAAAGCGGGTCACGGTCGGTACTGGATGTCGAACTCGTTCAGCTTCACCATCCATTTCATCAGTCGTCCTGATGTGTCAGGGTGATGCAGGATTGCCCTCAGGGGTTGGTCGGTGAGGACCACGATGGCGTGCGCTTGAAAATACGGACGGAGTCATTGCGCTAAAAGACCAAGGCAAATATCATTTTTTCTGCTCTTGAGTATCGAGTCTCGGCTTCGTGGAGCACTTTGCTGGTATAATATATGGGTTGGTAAATTTGACTCTCGTTCTTCCGGACGAGCACCAAACTAACCGCCTCTGGGGTGGTAGCCAAGTAAAGGTACAATATTTCTCCGACCTCTGGCTTCACAAGCAGGGGTGGAGAAGTCAGATATACTTTCAAATCTTCAAAGGCTTGCCGGCACTTGTTTGGCCAAAAGAAGTCCTTTGTCTGCCTCAGAATTTTGAAGAACGGGAGGCATCTCTCAACTGACCGAGAAATGAATCGACTGAATGCGATGATCCTTCCATTGAGCTATTGTACTTTCCTTTTGGTGTTCGGGTGCCGCATGTCGATAATCATCTTTATCTTCTCGGGGTTGGCCTCAATTCCATGTTGAGAAATGAGGAACCCGAGAAACTTCTCCGAAGTCACCTCGAAGGCACACTTGGTCAGATTTAGCTTCATCCAATATCGCCGAAGAGTGTGAAAAATTTCTTCCAGATCTTGGACGTGATCTGAAGCCTATGTGCTCTTCACCAGCATGTCGTCCATGTACACCTCCATGTTACATCCGATTTGAGCTTTAAAGACCTTATTGACGAGTCGCTGGTAGGTGGCTCCGGCATTCTTCAGATCGAAGGGCATTACTCTGTAACAGTAAAGGCCCTTGGTGATCATGAAGGCCGTATGCTCTTTGTCTTCGGGTGCCATCCGGATCTAGTTATATCCGGCAAAGGCATCCATGAAGCTGAGCAGTCGATAATCGAACGTCGCATCCACCAGTTGGTCGATCTTCGACAGTGGGAAGCTGTCCTTCGGACAGGCTCGATTCAGGTCGGTGTAGTCGATACAGATCCTCCACTTTTCATTGCCTTTCTTCACCATGACGACATTGGCGAGCCAGTCGGGATATGTGGTTTTTCTGATGAAGTCTGCCTCAAGTAGTTTGTCTACTTCTTCGTCGATGGCCTTCTGTCTTTCGGGATGAAAGATCATTTCTTCTGTCTCACCGGCCTCATGTCAGGGGCGATGTTGAGTCGGTGAGTTATTATTTTTGGAGGGATGCTGGATATATCTGCTGTCGATCAAGCGAATATGTCGGCGTTGGCTTTCAATAGCTCTATCAGCTGTTGTCGCTTCGGGTCGGACAATTGCGACCCGACCCAGATCACCTGTTCAGGATTTTTTGCCATTGGGATGGAAATCAGCTATTCAGCCGGTTCACCCCCTTCCTCCTCTTCTCGTTGGTCCAACTTATCGACCGACAGGAAATCCTTCTACTTATTATTTTGAGTTGAGATTTGAAAGCATCGTCGAGCGAGCTGTTGATCCCCGCATATTTCTCTAGCTCCATTTTTAGTCGGAAACCAGACCAGCAAGTGATATGTCGAGCTTCTATTAGTCGAGCTTCTATTATCAACAAGAATCCTTTTTACATCATAATTCGCTATTATTGTCAAGACAACAACAGCGTCATCATGGAGAGTTTGGATTTTTCGAGCATCTTCATCTGTAAAAATGATTACATCATCCTGGCGTGGCTTCTTCGTCGACTCTCCTTCAGCAGTCGTCTCTCGGGCCAATC
This sequence comes from Elaeis guineensis, assembly GCF_000442705.2. Classification (NCBI taxonomy): domain Eukaryota; kingdom Viridiplantae; phylum Streptophyta; class Magnoliopsida; order Arecales; family Arecaceae; genus Elaeis; species Elaeis guineensis. Next base: position 129,486,989 of record NC_025997.2, on the reverse strand, counting down.
GTTTGGAGATCATGTTGATGACTCCAGCAGTAGGTTGATTGTTTGCTGCCTCTTCAATCGGTTGGGGTAGTCGGTTGGAAAGGGGTCAAGTCGGCGGGTCCTTTCGATACTTTTTGAGATACCCTCATCATATGAGGGCCTCTATTTCATCTTTCAGTTGGATGCATTGCTCGGTGTTGTGACCGTGGTCCCGATGGAATCGACAGTATTTTCTCCGATCGCAGCCCTTTGCCTTCAAAGGCGAAGGCAGTCGTAGATATTTTGCTCCTTCGATCTCCATCAGGATCTACGCATGAAGAGCGGAGAGAGGGGTGTAGGAGTCATACCTGCGATGCATCGGTCTCGGACTCTATCGTCGGGGCGATCTCGAGCTCCATCGTCGGGGCGAGACCCATTTATCGATCGAAGGCCTGCTGAGTTCAGCAGGAGCCCGATCTTTCTTCCGCTTCTCCTTCTGGCCCTTGCTCTCGGTCAGGCGCTGGTTGGAAGCTCCTTCGTCCGAACGCATGTATTTGTACGCACGCTCCAGCAATTCGACATATGTCTGGGGGAGGATCTCGTCCAAGGAATATGCGAATCGGGACCCCCTTAGCCCATTCTTCATGGTCGAGATAGCCATGTCTTCGTTGAGGTCCCGAACCTCAAGTGTGGCCACGTTGAATCGGACCACAAAGTGTCGGAGTGTCTCATTTTCTCCCTGCTTAAGGGAGAAAAGACTGTCTGAGGTTCGTGACGGTTTCCGACTGATATTGAAATGGGCCACGAAAGAATGCTCGAGCTACCCGAAGGAGTGGATACTTTGTAAGCGGAGGTCGGAGTACCAGGCCCTGGCAGCTTTACGAAGTGTGACGGAGAAGCCGATGTAGAGGAGGACATCGGTTGCCCCTTGAATCGTCATGAGAGTCTTATAGCTCTCCAGATAGTCAACTGGGTCGGTGGAGCCGTCGTAAGGCTCCACATGAGGCATCTTGAACCGACTAGGGATCGGTTCGTCGAGGATAAATCGGGAGAGAGATTGGATGGTCCGAAAGTTGACGTCGTTTGAAGACTTCCGTCCATCCGCCTAAAGCTGGACAAGCCGACGGTCAATTTTTTCGAACTTACGTTCGTAGTCGTCCAACCGTCGGTGTTGAGAAACCCCAGGGATCGAACCTCCCGACGAATTTGAGAGGGAGGCAGACGGTGTCCGCGGTCGCTTCTCCTTCCTCGCTCGCTCCAGCTGGGAAGGAGAGGGACGCCGAGATCGGTGGGTGTCGCACCGTGGCCGCCTCCCCCCCTCTCGGTGAGAGTACTGAGACGGTTACTCTTGAGGAGGAGACAAAAGTTGACGTGGGCGTCGGCGGCTGCTTCTAGACTGCATCGGGTGCGCCGTCGGTTGTTCTACCGATGGTTGTGGCAACTGGGTTGGTTGTTGTTGGAGATTTTTGATCGCATCCGTCAGAACAGTCATCTGCCGCATGATCACCGTAATCTGCGCCTCCGTGGTCACCACAGGATGCGGAGAGCTGGGTTCCGCCATGGAGGGTGAAGGAAGGGCCTCTTCCTGACGGGAAGAGCGCCTCAACGATCCGATAACTCTCGATCGTTGAGCCCTGATTTTTTTCATCTCGAGAGATTTTTCAAGCTCTATGGAGCTCGCTATTTTACCGCCGCCGTGGCTGCAGAAGACACGCTTGCACCCCCTTCCTAGCGCGCCAAATCTGTTGCGGCCAATCCCCTCGTCGTTTGATCGTCGGGAACGCGCACCTGCAAAGAAAGTCCTCACTGACCGGAGATGTCTCTGGTGGAGACCCTCCAACGCTTAAGTCGGAGAGAAGACTAGGCAACAGTGGAAAGAACCAGGGGGCTCGACGAGAGAAAGCTTGAGAAAGCTTACCAAAACTGTTGTCTTACCACATTTTATAGTAGAATACGGTATGGTCCCGCCACTAATAGTGCAGACAACTGGAGAGTTGTCAAATCGTCGGAGGGCTATCAAATCGTCGTGGATTGTCAGGTCACCAGAATTAATCCATGTCCTTGGCAGGACAACGCCCCATGGTGGTCGTACAGCATGTCCTTGACAGGACAACAGCCCATTGCAGTTGTACGACATTTGGACGGGCTGGCCAACTGTATGTCGGTATTTGATTGTCGGGACGTCGGGTGATGATTCAGAAGCACTGTCGGCTGATCTGGTGCCTTGTGAAAGTCGGATGTCGGCTGCCACCGCCGACAGTGAGTCGGTGATATAGATTCGGCCGTGCGGTCGGTTGGAAACAATACTGTCCTGTTTGGCCGGCATACCTTCGACCGGACATTGCCGGCAGTCATCGTCGGAGTCGTCTGTCTATTCGGTGGATAGAGTCGGGCGTCGGTCGGACCATTCCGAGGATAAGTCGGCGTATAGGGGTCGGCCGGTATATCCCAACACAGCTTATAAGGGACGCCGCATCTGATCTGTCCTCCACCGTTTGATTTCTCTATTGGGAGTGAAAGACATAAAGCTTGAGTGATAGCAACTGGGTAACAGACACATGGCAGTGGTGAAAATCAGTTTTATGTAGCCATAAATCCATATAAGTATTCAGATAGAGAGAGTCCATTATAACCATGGTGTATAATAGAAATGAGTGACATAGCAGACTGTCAAGTAGCTGAGCAAAAGTCTAGTGAGCCCCGTCTTTCAAAGACCCTGTTGCTGAGTGCTTGGGAAGTTATATTGCTGATGAAGTAAATACATGATCCTTACTTTGAGGAGAAAAGCAGTGTCACAGTAGATAGCAGAATATGAATAAGCAACACTTATAAGCATACCAATACCAACTATGATGATGGGAAGAAAATAGACATCCAGTTGTGTGGTTGCAGCCATAGGAGTAAATAAAGCAAAACTCAGCCAGACCATCGTATTGGAGCAAATGAGTTGAGCAGCAGCAGTGAAGGGATAACCAGCATCTTGAAAGCAGCGGTAATGATGAGCAAGAACCATCTGAATAAAGATCCAGCGGCATCTTGGAAGGTGAAGTGATAACAAGCAGCTTACAAAGCCTGGTAGAAAAATGAGCTAGAGAATACAGTATATAGAAAATAGAGCAGCAAAACACAAGAAATTCTGATCCCCCGACATTCGCGTGCATAAGGGATATGAGATGAAATTTTGAAACAGTAATAAATCTGATGTCTCTGAGGTTCTTGTACTTGAGAATCATTTTTTGAAGTTTCCATAGAGCATAGCACTAGAAGAATTCAAATAATGGATTGACTTGTGCTGCGGTCAATCTTCGATTGTACCTGACTCCGATGAAAAATAATTTGTAAAAAAAATTCATTAATCAGAATTATATCCGACAGGATCCTTCGATGCTTAAGTTAGTAGAGAGTGATGAATAGCAGATATTTTAGAATAGAATCCAGAAGAATTTATCCCACAGGTATCCTACTAATGCTGTTCCTTTACTCCTCCTTTATAAGCAATTTAGGTGTAACCGTCGAACACGTGGGATCTCGCTTATTGTGGCACAAAAAGATAGTTAACCTCCATTATCAAGTCATGATCATGAAGTTAGTGGGCGGTTTATGCCCACTAACAGTCGTGGTGTGGAGCAGTTTTTCATAATTGCAATATCATAACTATAGATTTTGATATACCGACTGTGTGTCGGTGATCTTGACATACTGATTGTATGTCGGTGCTTTTGATATACCGATTGATTATTAGTCAGTGATTTTGATATACCGACTGATCATCGATCATATAGTCGATCGAGTCGTTATGATTGATTTGTAGCCGTCAGCAAAGTCGATTGAAAGTTACCGACAGTCAGTCGGCTTATTGATTGATAATAGGTTGTCTATATCCATGGCGTCGATAGAACATCGGGTGATGAGTTTTGTAGATACTGTAGTCGAATCGGATATTTTTTGATGATCTAATCTTGACGGTCCACCATCCGTTGCCGACACAGTCGGAAGGCTGACAGTGAAACAGGTAATTGTCCCAACAACTTGAATACAGTATAGTAATTAAGAAAGTCCCTTGCTTCATAGAGTTAAAAATACGATAGCTTAACACAGCAGAAATTGGCACAAGCTGCCGAAGCCAATGAATCAAAGCAAGAGCCCGCATAGAAAATGAGGTGACAGCAGCTAGCTTAACATTCCAATTCTCAATCTACTTTTTATATTTTTTTCTCCTTCTCATTCGTTCTTTTTTCTTTCCTTCCCTCTTGATTCAATCGTTTTTAGTTTCTTAAATTCAAACACATCTTCCTGCCTCATATACAGTTATTTTGACAACCCTCATTGCTTCTTTTTGCCATAACTTGCTATCCGTAAGTAACATGTTTAGATGGTAACAAGGGGAAGACAAGATAAGGAGGCACAAATAACAAAAGTAATAAAGCAAGTGTGATAACCCTTCATGGGTCCCGCCGCCCTGTTGTGGCTTCTCCAAAACAAAACGAGAACAGGGAAATTTTTCCCTGTTCTGCCGATAGTTCCCGAAGCCCCTGCTGCCCTCTCTCCCTCGCTATCTGTCTCCCGCTCTCTCTCACCGCCTCCCCTTCTTTCTGCACGCTCATTCCCTTTCTTTTTGCACGCGCGCGCTGTGAGTGGGAACAGAGAAGGAAAAACAAAGGAAGAGGAAAAGAAGAAGGAGAAGAAGATGAAGAAGAAAAAAAAAAAAAAGAGGTGGGAGATCTCTCTCCCTCTTTTTTGATACCCTGACCATTTTTCTTGAATTTCTTGAGCTGTGCCGTAGCCCTATCATATTAGGAATCAGCCAAATGTTAGTAGTTTCTTATTAAAGCAAGAGCTAGTATATAAAATAGAGTTTAGAATTTTAAGAAATGAGGAAATGATGTTAGGATTCTTATAGATTTTAAAAATATTATTGGTTTGATACATGATGTAATATTGAACTATTAGGTACCGAGGAACTCCAAGGGTGCATTGAGATTGTCGATCATTGAAATTTTTTAGATAAGTAACATTTACATTTTATAGTAACTAATCAGAACTATATGAAAATTATCGCATTTCTCTAGATGATACGAAAGACTGCATTTGTGTTTGATTTCATCGTACATAGCATTTTGCATACAATTTCTATTATTATGAATGATTGAATGTTATAAATTGAAATAAATGATAGATATGTTATGATTGGATCAAGCATAATAAATTATGAATAATGCCTGTTGGAAATGCATGTATCATAGTTATATCAAAGTTGTATCAAGTTGTATCAAAGCTGTATAACAGCTGTATCAAAAAGAAAAGGAATATACAGATTATAGCTATTGACATGTATCACTTGTCTCTCAATCCACTATGTTGATGTCCGGATTTGAGATGCCTAGCCACGGGGGGTAACATGATAATATTGAGATGCCCAGCCATAGGGGGTATCGTGGTAATATTGAGATGCCCAGCTATAGGGTTATCGTAGTACCACAGTAAAGACTATAGAGTTAAAAGAACAGGTACCCCAATTTAAATATAGTATTATGCAAATGGGTATATATTAGATCTTCATACTATTTACTAATTTTATTTTCTGATATAGAAAAGCAAATAAGACTGTATTTCATATGCCATTAATTGTATAACTCTGATTCATGAATAAATTAATATCACATATTATATGATACATTTAAGTTGCATATTAACACAGTTTAAATCAATACTATATTTGTATTTGTTACTTATTAAGTCAGAAAGCTCATCATCTTTCCTTGTTATTTCAGATCCAGAGCTCAAAGGTTAGTTGTACCAGCATTTTTGGGGACTAGTGAGAGACAAGGCCATTTTTGGTAGTTTGTGAAATTAGTTATTTAAATATATGTATATTATAAGATTTTCTAAGTTGTATAATTAAACTACCGCTAAGAGTTTTGAATTGTAAGTATTTAAAAAAAAAAATTCAGCTTTATATGTTTGGTAATGTAGCAATATATGTATATAAGATGGTGGTGAATAGTTTGGTTATCTTGATATTAATGTCTTCTGCTTGTGAATGGTATAAACTGCAGATTATATTGATTTATTGAAAGATGGATGCCTTGCATGCCTATAGAGACGATTTTCTATAAGTATGCGGCAGTTGCTCACGCTCTCGGTATTTAAACCCGAGATCGGGGGGGCATGACAGCAAGTCTAGAGGAACCCATGAAGACGTGAAAGGAGAAAGACAAGCAGAAACCCTCTAACCCTGCAATCCTCCTGTATGATTCAATAGACATCAATGAAGGCAAGTTGGTAAAGGAGGAGATTTATGGAAGCAACTAATCAACAATTTCAAGTACAGTAACCTCCAGGCTATTATCAAAAAGGGCTAAAAAAGATGTCCTCCACAAGATTCATTCATCTTAGGTTTTATAGACGTTCATTTTTGATAATAACAGACCACCAATTGAATAATGATGCCGATTTCTCCAATTACCATTTCAGACATCCTACGAACAACAAATATCATCACTAGGTATTCAAAGTCCATGCAATTTCCACATCATCATCCGAGCTACTTCTCCCTTTTGCTTTTCTTCTTGACTTCATCAAGTTTTCTCAAACTGTCATGTTCGCAGTGAAGCTCTTTTCCAAACCATGTTAGCTCTCTGCATTAGTTACAAGTTCTTTAGATACTGAATTAGCTTATGACTTAAATTTTGATGTATTTCGATTTGCCCCTCAATCCGGCTATTTTGAGGAGGCAACCTAAGCAGATTTTTCATGAGATTTATAGTAGTAACAAAGAGGTTGGGCCACCGTGCTTAAGCTGGGAGTCCACCACCAACCTCTTGCGGTTGATCTATTTTTGAACTTATAGTTAATTCATTCGAATATTTTAATTTTTTTTCATTGTTTTAGAGTTTGATGGCTATATATTATAACAACACCTTTTGTTATTTGAACACTTGCATATTATAGAAATTATTATTTATTTTCTTTATACTCCATCTTCTAATATAGTGAAATCTTTCTCCATCTTTATCTGTAAAGATAAATCAAAAAATCAAACCTCATAAATCATCATATTTTTTTTATATATAATTATTTATTATTATTTTAGATTTTATATTAATTAATAGTTAATCTGGTCCATTGATCCTCTCCAAGTTGCTGCCCCCCGTTCATCCATTCGTTCCATTGGGAGCAAAAGCGGGGTGTGGGTTTCAGCCATACGACCTGCAGTCAGCAGAGGCCACGTAAACAAGCATCATGCGGACCTCATGTATAAGGTCACGAGCAGAGCAAATGATACTAACATTTGACCTTATATAAGACATCCTACACAGCTTCAAACGAGCACTCTTGAACTTGCTCCTTCACGAAGTTGCGTGTTCTGAATTCAAAGAATTGCATGGTACTCACAAGTACTTTTTCTCAGGCTTGTCAGCCAGTCAAATTTAATTATTTCTTGTTCGGAATCAGAATGATCACATGTAACTTGGAATCTCAAATCGATAAATGTGCAAAAGAAATGAAGCTGGCTGTGATCACTTTCCAGACCACAAAAAGATAGGAAACTCTTCCAGCAATTTTTCACTAGATGTAAATGTTGTTTTCTTCTACTCCACCTTAGCACGTAAGTACATGTTTCCTAATAATATACGTTTACTCTTTCTGCCGTGCCTGCATGGAATTAAGAGTTTTGGTTCTTGCCACAGCTGAATGTTTATGCAGCAAGGTTGAAATACTACAGAGCTTGGAGGACCACATGAATTTAGGCTAGAATTGGCAAATCACTAATCAAAAAAACATCATAGAGATAAAAGGAAAACATAGTCAATGCAGAGTTGTTTTCTAAACTATTCAGAGATTGAAATGGGAATTTAAGCATCTTGTTCCTTGGAAGCCGCACTTGCAGCACTTAGGTCCACAGTCAAATAAAGCTCCTCTACCATGGGGCAAAAAAACACAAATTACATAAGGTACTCTTGAACATTTTAATAGACAAGCAAATTTTTTGCTATTTTCTTTTCAGGGTCCATTCTTTGTTGAATAAACAATTTATCTGAAAATCTATATTTTTCAAAATAAATATCTTTCAGGCAATATTTAGATATTAAATAATTTATCTATTTCTTTTTACACATAAAAAAATGACTTCAAAATTTATTATTCATATTTTTTTATATTACTTTTTTTTAGATAAGTTGCTAAAATTTATCTATATTTTTTATAATATCATTTATACTTTTTAGATTTGGAGAAAGTGGATAACTAAGTTTTTAGGCATTGAATAATGAAAAAATCGAAAATAAGAATAGGGCATCTTAGAAATAAAGTTAAATGTCTGCTTTACTAGCTGATGAAAAATGATTTAGCCACCTCCTATACGGATCAAATTTTTTTTTCATTTCATGAGTAAAAACTATCCATATGAAAGTAACTTACCCATCTTGAAAAGTACTAAAACATGAGTAAGTTAGTCAACAAAAAAATTGATTAATTTTTTTATGATATTTATCTATTAAAACATAAATTAGTTGGTTAATAGAAAAGTTGATTAATTTTTTTATAATATTTATCCAATAAAATATAAGCCTTATCTTCTATTTGGTACGAAAGATGGATTGAAAGAATGATGAATAGATGAGGGAGAAAATAAATAGATCTTCCATACATCCTTTTATATGTTTGGCAAAAGAAGAATGGATAGATGGAAATGATTTCTTTCTTTATTTGGTATAGGAGGAATGATAGAAAAGATGAATGATATTTATATGGCATATTTACTAGACTATCTTTTGATAAAAATATTACTATTATCAATTTATAACACTTATTTATACTAAAGAAGTAAATAATATATAAACTTATAATTATTATAATCTATAATCATATCAAAATTATATCAATATTTAATTTTAATTTAATTTAATAAATAATTTTATAAATTAATTATATATATATTAATTATATAAATAATCAATTAATTTATAATTTAATTTAAATAGTTAAATAATATTATATAAATAGTTAATCAAAAAATAGTAAATAAAAATAGAGAAATACAAGATAATTTTAATTATTTAATTATAATTATCAAAATTATCTACTAACATTAAAAATAATTAATAATAAAATTTAACAATACATGATTAATAGTAAATATATATATAATAATATGAATAATAAAAATTGAAGAAATATTATAGTTTTGATAAAAAATTAATAAAAGATAATTTTGTCAATGCAAAAATCCATCCATTAATGCTTCCTCCGTCTTTAATTAGGAGTATGCAAATTGATGAGTAAGAATGAATGGAGAACTTCTCTTTTTTTATCCATTTTTTTTGTAATTTTTTGAATCAAACAGTGGATGGAGACCATCTATCCTTCCAACCTCATCTCTTCATCCTCTCATGAGTCCAACCAAACATAAGATTACTATCAGTAGTTATTTAGCTACCAATATGGGAAATTCAGATCTACAATTTGTCAATGTGACATCAAAGGTGACCCAGCAGTAGGCATTTGGCAGTTTGAAACTTTCTATAATGCAAAACAACACAAATACATAACTATAAATTATCATTAGTAACAATTTTGTCAACAAATATTTTCTAAAACCTCTTGAAAAACTTCATCAGCTTTTTTTTTAGTTTATCCCTCAATTAGCTCATCCTTAATATAATACCATGGATAACTTGAATGATTTTATATGCTTTCTCAAATAAGTCAAAAGATTACGTTCCCAGTTAACTTTCTGTACACATAGAGCATCTGCGACTGTTGAGTCAAAATGAATTGTGGCATCATAACTCTGAAAAGCAGTTAGTGTCAATTTAAAAAAATCATTTCAGGTCTTTTTTATAAAATAATAAATCACATGCTTATCATGCATGTTAGTGACTGAATAGTTCTGATGCTTTAACAAATTACAAGTAAATCACCAAATTAGTTCATACCTACAGTAGATATAAAGCACTTGTCCTCATCATGCTCGCTGAATAGTTCATATCTGTCATAGATGCTGAAAGTATGTCTCATCTATAGGTCCAATAAGATTGATTCCAGGCTTCTGTTCTACCTCAGGATATGTTGTCTCTGCTTCTGTTGAAACAACAAAATACTACCTGCTCCTAAAACAAAAATTAAAGTGCCCACTGAGGTAACGTTGGTTGCTTGTTCGAGCTCATTATTGTAGAACGTCATGCTGATAGGTGTAATAAATCCTACTATTCAACTGCAAGGTCCTGAGGTGTTACAGTGTTACTGGATGCTGTACTGGTTACGGACAGATAAAGATGATACCGGTTTGATACCACATTGACACATGGTACACAATGGGATACAAATTCTATACCAGTATGCCATTTTCCTATTCTCTTTTTTTTTTTTTTGTTATTTTAAATTTATTTATAATTTTCAGTTGCTGTTTGATTTAGGATTTCAATGTTGTCTTGACATCTTCTATGTCAGATTGGCCTCGAGTCTCTACAAAAATGCAATTTCGATAAATTAATGCAATTAAACATAATTGAATGCATGAGTATATATAATTGAATTTACATACAATATATCACATGGATTTGAAGTATAAAAATAATCGAATTTACATACAATATATCACATGGATTTGAAGTATAAAAAATGTATCTAATACTTAGAATTTTGTGGAGTACCTATGTCCCTCATAGACATCAGAATCTTTAATCTGGGCCAAGGATATTGAAGACTTGGCATGCTGATTTTGGCATCCATGCATGATTCTTTGATGCATTGTTCAAGCAACTGCTTCTGTTGTGACCTCCTTTTTCCCATAAAGCAACATGCGATCCGGTTAAATTTCCATCTCTAAGGCGTCCCCTTCTATAAACGGCTCACTCTGCTGACAGCAGTGATTAGAGTAAGCATGTAAACATGGCTATGAGAAAAAGTTAGCTTCTGGCCTAGTAATGTTAGAAGAGTATCTGGGCCCTTAATGCTTCAGAAATCATAAGAGTTTCTTCTAGAATTTGTTCAAAAAAAAAAAAAACAGCAAGTCTCCGTAAATATTTAATAATTCAATAAGTAGCATGATTGAGCATAATTATAACCAAAAAAAGTTCTTTAATTCATATGAAAACAAACCAAAAAATTAGCGATGATAACAATATACACGTTATTAGATCCGTGTTATTTAAGTCGATTTGAAATTTCAATAACAAAATCCATTTGGAAACAGAGCTGATAATAAGTGAGGCATACCACTTGCAAGCATTCAAGAGAAACTGTCTGTCAGCATCTAAAAAACATGGAAACTAAAAAATTGTGGTACTTCCAGCAGGTTCGAAGAGTTATGATCATTCCTCATCATTGTTGCATTCTCCTCTAAATGTTGTAACATAACAGCAAGCTATGACTACCCTTTGGCAAACCCGATGTTTGTCCGTTGGACCTTTCTCCTGGTGATCCTCACTCTGCTGTTGCAGAACCATTGATCACAACCTATACAAAGAGGGTTTAGCTTGGATCCTGCATTGATCACAACCTTCCTCCATCTGCCATCCAAGTTCCAATAGGTTCACAACAAACACACAAAGAAACAGCCCGAGTTTCCAATCAAATATCAAAGCATTATTTTGGTCAGAAGAGAGAGAGGAGAGAAAAAGGCAAAGCATTTTTAAACAATAAGAATCACATGAATGACTACTATAGCTCCTCAAGGATGGTCTTCCTGGCTTACATAGGACTTCAGAGGAAATATGAGAAGCTGCAAGCAATTTTATAGAAGGTCTATGGAGCTCTTCACATGGTATACATTACAACAATCAAATTGAGGCAAGTTATTTTGAAGCCAAACTAAACTAAAAGTGAAAACAAAGCATCTCTCACTATTTCCTAATCAACATCCTGGCCAACCAATTTGCACATGTTACAGCAAGCACAAAAATAAGACACACACAGATTCATACAATCACACAGAATAGAGAAGAGAAGAAAAACAGACACAAGATTTACGTGGTTCGACTGAAAAGCCTACGTCCACAGGCAAGACACGAAAGAAAATTTTCACTATGATAAAAAGAGAGATACAATCACTCAGAACTCTCCAAACCCTAGCCACAATTTGATTTTCCAAACCTTTCTCACAAAACTGCCGAGATTGGCAGAAGTACAATATTTATACTGGTCCGTTACTACCACCACATGCCCTCCGCTCTGAGAGATTGGCCCATGCCCTCTACTACCACCACAGACCTCCCAAAAAATTTCATTCAGGTCGCAATGCGGATTTTTCGGATCGAGTCATAGTTCAAGCCCATAAAAAATATCCAAAATTCAAGCCACATTAACAATTCTTCTCCTTGGCTTAAATTTTCACTATCATCAATAAAATCATCTCAACACTCTATCTTGCCAAATGCCCTCGCAAGGGCACTAGTGAGCACGACAAACACCAACCAAGTCTAGACAATGCCTAAACTTGCTAACTGAAACTGTCTTGGTCATCATATCTGTCGGATTATCATGTGTAGAGTCTTTCTGCACAACTATAGTACCTTGTGATACAATGTCCCGAATGAAGTGATATCTGACATCAATATGTTTCGTTCGCTCATGGTACATCTGGTTCTTTGTAAGATGAAGGACACTTTGACTGTCACAAAATACTGTTAACTTGTTCTGCATCAATCCAAGATCACTCACCAAATCCTATAACCATATAGCTTCTTTTACTGCTTCTGCTAGAGCCATATATTCAGCTTCTGTGGTAGACAAAGCAACTGTAGTTTACAATGTTGCCTTCCAACTGATAACACTATCAGAAAGAGTAAACAAATAATCTGTCAGAGATCTCCTCTTGTCTAAGTCCCCTGCAAAATCTGAATCCACATAGCCAACAACTGAATTACTCATCTTGGCCCTCTCGAATGTTAGACCAACATCTGTAGTACTCTTTAAATATCTTAAAATCTATTTCACTGCTTGCCAGTGCTCTCTCCCAGGACACGCCATGTATCTACTCACAATACTGATTGGATGTGAAATGTCAGGTCGAGTGCAAACCATAGCATACATGATGCTACCCACAGCACTAGAATAAGGAACACTGGACATGTGCTCCATCTCCTCATTTGTTTTAGGTGATATATCTGTAAATAACTTAAAATGGACAACCAACGGAACAGTTACAGGCTTAGAATTATTCATGTTGAAACACTGAAGCATTTTCTCAACATAAGTCTGCTGAGACAAGAAAAGCTTTCCAACACTTCTGTCTCGGATAATCTCCATTCCCAAAATCTTCTTTGCAGCACCCAAATCCTTCATCTCAAACTCATTACTCAACTGCTTTTTCAGTATATTAACTTGTGACATGTTTTTAGCAGCAATAAGCATGTCAGCTATATACAACAGCAAATAGATAAAGGAATCATCTGAAAGCTTTCTGTGATACACACAACTATCATATGAGCTACGGATAAAGCCATTACAAACCATGAATGTATCAAATCTTTGGTACCACTGCCTAGGCGACTATTTCAAACCATATAAAGATTTCTTAAGCAAGCAAATATAGTTTTCCATACCTGGAATGACAAATCTTTCAGGCTGACTCATATAAATTTGCTCCTCCAACTCACCATGCAAAAATGTTGTCTTCACATCTAATTGCTCGAGCTCTAGATCATGAAGAGCAACCATAGCAAGGACTCTGATGGAACTATGCTTCACAACTGGAGAGAATACTTCATTGAAGTCAATCCCCTCCCTCTGAGTAAAGCCTTTAGCTACCAACCGTACCTTGTAACGAGGTGCTTCTATCCCTGGAGTGCCAAATGGCTGAACTATTTTGGCTGAATTTTTATGGGCAATTTTGATATTTGGAAAAAAAAGAATCGGTAATAAATATTATGTAAACTGAGATAGTGAAAATTATTACTCTCTAAATTGATCATTAAATGTAATCTTAACAAGCGCCTGCCCGGCGCCCGTTAAATAAAGCCAATAAAAATAACACCTAGAAAGTTTGGGGGATAGGTGGGTAGTGGGATAACTTACTCTATCTCCAGATTATCCTACAACTGATGTACTTGTACATGTAAATTGCCTTACTTCAGTTTAGAATTATGTATTTTATTTTTAACTTCCTTTATTACAACTTTCATTTGAGATCACATCATCTAGATAGGCCCTTATCTTTTTATGCAAGTAATTTTGGTCCGTTATATTCTTCTCGATTATTATTCTATAAGTTGGTAAAATCATTGGAGGGTGGCATTCAACTAATCTAATTTTCTAATTTGGCTGTCCTTACTCGTATAGTTGGCTAAGGAGCGAACCTTGAGGACAGTCAGATGAGAGGCTCACCTAAAAATATCATATATGTGCAGTTGTAAATTTTGGAGATTAAATGTCTTAAAATGTTTTGTTTTTGCAATTATTTGAATTATGCAGTATATGCTTTATATATGTTAAATAATAAAAATATTTGATACCAGACTTTCTATGGTCTAGCAACTATTTTTAATTTATAAAATTAGATCCTAAGACCCATCATAAGATATAGCAAATCATGCCATGCTCGCAAAATCCTAAAGCTACTCCCCATCAAGCTTCTGATTAGGGACAAGGATTTGGCCATCCTTCGGTTTTGACATTACTAGGTATATATAATATAATCCTCTTCTTGATCAAAATCCTACACCTCATCATCTAAATCACTGGACTGAACTGCTGAAATATCAACCTCAAGCTTCACCTGTTCTCTGACAACGTGATCTGATTCTGATATTAACTTCTCCCTCTGACTATCCAATAAAGCAAACTCATTAAATGTCACATCTTTACTGATTACTAATCCTGAAGACTTTGTATCATTGCACCACAACTTATAGCCTTTCACTCCATATGCATACCCTAGAAATATGCATTTCTTTGCCCTCGGCTCAAGCTTACCATCCCTCACATGAGCATAAGCAGGACAACCAAACACTCTCAACTGAAAGTAATCAGCAGGTGATCCGTACCAGATCTCAAAAGGAGTTTTACACTCAATAACTGTAGATGGAGATCGATTTACCAAGAAACAGGCTGTATTAATTGCATTAGCCCAGAAATCCTTTTTCAAACCTGAATATGAGAGTACGCTTCGTGCTTTGTCACAAAGCGTTCTACTCATGCGTTCCGCAATGCCATTCTGTTGTGGTGTCCCAGTACAAGTACGGTATCTCACTATACCTTCATCACTGCAGAAAGCATGGAACTCACGATTACAAAATTTCAATCCATTATCAATTCTAAGACGCTTGATCTTCTTTTCTATCTGCTTCTCGATCATCGTCTTCCACTTAACAAAAGTTAGAAATGCCTTGTCTTTCGTTTTCAGAAAATACACCCAAACCATCTGAGGGTAATCATCAATCAAAATCATGAAATACCTGGCACCATTCTTAGAAGGAATTCTGTTAAGACCTCATAGATCTGAATGGATGTAATCTACTGTACCTCTGGTCCTGTGCACTACCTTTTTGTTGAACTTCATCTTGGTCTGTTTGCCAAACACACAGTGTTCACAATAATCCATAAATTTTATTTTCTGTCTGTCCAACAAATCTTGCTT
This sequence comes from Elaeis guineensis, assembly GCF_000442705.2. Classification (NCBI taxonomy): domain Eukaryota; kingdom Viridiplantae; phylum Streptophyta; class Magnoliopsida; order Arecales; family Arecaceae; genus Elaeis; species Elaeis guineensis. The sequence goes on along the minus strand of NC_025997.2, from coordinate 129,471,451 downwards.
GTTCAATACAGATAACTCTCTCTCACTCATATGACCAAGACGCAAATACCACAGTGGAGTCTGATTCTGATTACTGCTCCTAGATGCTACTACAGCTTCCTCTGAAACTATACTTCCCTGAAGAACATACAATCCTGAAACCAAATTATCTTTCATGAGTACCATAGAGCCCTTGCACACTTTGAGAATTCCATTCTCTGCATGGTATTTGTATCCATGAGAGTCTAGTGTTCCAAGAGAAATTAGGTTCTTCTTCAGTCCTAGAACATGTCAACACTCCATAGTTCTAACAATTCCATCAAACATCCTTAATCTGATGTTACCTACATCCTCCACAGGTAATGTACGATCATTCCCCAAAAATACTTTACCATTCATCTGTTTGTAAGTGATAAACCAATTTCTGTATAGACACATGTGATAAATAGCACCACTATTAAGGACCCAGGAACTTTATCCATGATTTGAACTCACAGATAAAATTTCTCCAGCACTATCACTATCATCAGAATTATTAAACCTGTCAACAATATTCGCAAAACTCTCTGGTTGCTTCCCCTTTTAATTTTTCAACTTGGGACAATCTCTCCTGTAGTGTCTCCGCTCTCTACACTCAAAACAGTTAGTCTTTTTCATTCTAAACTTTGATCTAGCCTTAGATTTCTTTTTGCTTGAAAAACTCTTCCTTGATTGTGTTCTTCCCCTACTCAACAAACCCTCTCCCAAAGATCTATCTCTATTATCTGAAAAATTCTTTTTCAACTCCTTCGATTTTAGTGAATTACTAACATCATCCAGTGAAATACTGTCTTTCTCATACAACAGAATATCAACAAAAGTCTCATATGAGGGTGGCAACGAACATAACACAATCAAAGCCTAATCCTCACTATCAATATCAATATCTATATTCTTCAGATCCATAATGATTGAATTAAATTCATCCAGATGTTCTTTAATGGGCATACCTTCATTCATTCTGAGATTGTACAGTCTTTTCTTCAGATAGAGACGATTTGTCCATGATTTGATGGAATACAGCTCCTCTAATTTCTTCCACACTTCCAATGCTGATTTTTCACTAGCAATCTCTCGCAGAACATTTTCAGTGACGCTCATGAAAATCGCACTCAAGGCTCTCTCCTTCAGATCGGCCTTATCCGCCTCTTTCATACCCTCTGAAAAGTTATTCTCAATTGCCTTCCATAAACCTTGCAGAATCAAGAAAGATTTTATTTTAATCTTTTATAGACTGAAATTCGATCCTCCGTTAAACTTCTCCACCTTATACTTCGTTGAAGATGATGCCATCTGTGAACCCTAAACTGCACGCATATAATGCTCTGATACCAATTTGTTACAGCAAGCACAAAAATAGGGCACACACAGATTTGTACAATCACACAGAATAGAGAAGAGAAGAAAAACAGATATAGGATTTACGTGGTTCGGCTGAAAAGCCTACGTCCACAGATAAGACACGAGAGAAAAATTTCACTATGATGAAAAAAGAGATACAACACTCAGAACTCTCCAAATCCTAGCCGTAATTTGATTTTCCAAATCTCTTTCACAAAACTGCCGAAATTGACAAAAAGTACAATATTTATACTGGTCTGTTACCACCACCACATGCCCGCTCTGAGAGATCGGTCTATGCCCTCCGCTACTATCATAGACCTCCCAAAAAATTTCATTCAGATTGCAATGCAGACTGTTCGGATCAAGTCATAGTCTATAAAAAATATCCAAAATTTAAGCCACGTTAACGGCACACATATTGTGATCACCACAAACTCAAAAGATTCTCAAAATATCCTCATTATAGATCCTTTGAACAAGCTCGTTATCCTAAAAGACAGTGGCTCCAAAGGTTATGTTCTTTCTGTTTTTCATCTGCGTAATGCAAATGCGAACGAGGTACGGATGGCATAACCAGAGGAACTCACTTCATTCTTCACATTCATCGAGCAGCAATCTGTTCTCTTTTTCGAATTGATCAATTTCACATGGATTCTCAATTTGTCAATGTCATCCACATTCCGTTGATAGCATGTACATCTCATTGAAGAACATAAGCTGAGTCTTCTGATATAACTCAAGAAGGCATCAAGAAGACCTCCTACCACTGTACAAATTATTGTGAATTCTGCTGGAAGACAACAAACTACTGTAAATAAGATCATTTGTCGACATGGGCATGTCTTTGATAAATCTTTCTGATTCAACAAGCCAGCCAGAATACAAACACAGTACTCTATTCTTAGGGAAACAACCAAACTCTGAACCCACGGCAACATTGTAGCTTATGCCTTTGTCTACTAGGCCTGCATGATTGGAAGCAGAGATGAGAGACAAAGATAACATCATCAGGTTTCCACCCAATTAAAAGCATCTGTTAAAGGTGTCTTCAGCCTTTTTCAACCAACCATATCTTGCATGCACTGGCATCAAAATATCCATGATTACGATGATCGTTAAATAAGCTAAGTAATTTCAACATATAATCCATCTTTCTACATCGTCCATACATATCCACTGCAGCATTTATCCCATGAAAGACAGATTCAAAACCAAATTTAGTAATAAGACCATGAAGTTGCTGGCCGTCCTCCCTCAAGCGATGCCAAACATGTGCTATCTGCGAGGCTGCTGGAGTCTGAATCCTTTCCACTGCTCCAGAGAGCAGTTATACCAATCCCTCAATATCTTTCGGTCATTCAAACAAACAGTTGAGGCACTATCATAATTATGTACAATCCAAGCAGATCCAAGTAAAGACAAAGGAGTGGGACACGGCAGCAATAGATCATGAGAGCGAAAGAAGACAGGTAGGAGACAGTATGCCACCATGGAAGGAGAAAGGCGCTGAGGACGAGAGTTAAGAACCTGGCTGGCTGGAGAAGACATAGGAGGAGGTAGAGAAGAGAATAATGGTCTTCCGGACAGGTACTTGTGCAGTAGATGAAAATGAGGTGAACAAGCTGTGTATCTAGTGCTTGGAACAGGAATTGAACAGCGGCAGGTATTAAATTGAACAAGTAGGTTCCTTGCAATCTTAACGGGATCTTTTGTATAGAACCGGTAATTAGTATCATTCGTCAAAAATTTGCAACATGTTCGCACAAAGATCTCGTGCAAACCAGTGCTCTACTTTTCTAACATGTACACCAACGTTACACATAATATGTGATTGAAAAGGGGGCAACTATGTTACGTTGAATCCTTAATTTTTTATTGCTGACTCTCGTTCAAAACCGTTCCTCAAAAGTCTCAGCCTACGGCAACATCTAATTTATCTGCTTATCTTAGCATTTACTAACATTATCCGTGAACCCATTAAAAATTTTTTCATCTTTCAGCAGGTTCTACAATTACCTCTCCAACAACTAAATATATCAGACCTAGAGTTTAGTTATTCTAGCAAACAACATGTTTTAAACTCTATATAAGTAGTGGTTGGTTGAATGTTACTAAAGCAAAATTTAGAGAATATATTTTAATTTACAAGGGAGGCTTATAACCTCCATATCCTGCATATTGGGCAAAAAAAAGGAGAAGCAAAATTAGATCCTGCATGAGCAATGCTTTATACACCCACGTAATAAAGATCTAGAAAGATAATGCTTGGGCTTTCTAATCTTTGAAATATTATTATAAATCTCGGTATTCCGCCGACTCTTTTGCATTTCTAGCTTTCCCTGCCAAAAAGATAAAAATGGACATCCATCTCAAGCACTTACCTCAAAACAAAGATTAATTTCAAACTTAATTGACCATATTGCAGTGTGACCTCGAGTACCCCCACCAAAAACAATTGTTAACCGCGGTCCAACTCCATAGTTGGTGTGGCTCGGGTCCGCTGACACACTCACCCAATCCGCTTGGATCCGGCTGCGAAATAGAGAGAGGGAGGGAGGGGAAACTGTTGGAATTCACGAGGCATCGCTGCTGAAAGGTGGCGCTGCCCCGCCCGGCTGGAAAACACCCCCACCACCTTTCCTCCCTTTCTCTGACTCCTTTCCCCAAAACGCACCAACCTCTCTCGCTGTCCAAAGGTTTAGCCTTATCTCTCTGCCTCCATATATAAGCAATGGAGAGATTTCCAGTATCCCCCTCGCCGTTTGGTCTCCCTCTCACGTATCGCCCAGCCTGCTGCCAAAAGCTCTCCATTTCCCAAAGCTCCCTCATTTCTCTCTTCAAAAAAAAAAAAAAAAAAAAAAAGGGCTATCCTATAGATAGCTCCTCGCAGCTAGTAGAACCTATCACCTATAGGCTAGCTACTAATAAGAGATCTGACCTCTTCCTCCCAAGTCCTAGGCCTAAGGCTAACTCGGCTTCTGACTACCATGCACACAAACATGCCCTTTTCCACACTACCCTCATCTCTCTCTCTCTGCTGGTTTCTTTGTTTGCTTTCCTACGAATTCCCACCGAATCTCCATGCAGAGGGTTGGAGGAATAGATTTCGTACCATTTATGTCCCTGGGGAAAGCACGCTGCAGTGCGCGCGCACTTCTTCCTCCATCACTCCCTGGGCGATCCCCTCCCCGGCGTTTGACTGTTTTTTAACTATTTGTGGTTCCTGCATGTGATTCCGATAAAAACCCTGCATGGTTGTCATTCTTGATCGATTGTTTTCAGTACTCCTAGTAGTTGAAAGAAATGTTTCACGGGAAAATATAAACCGGACTTACTATTAAACTATGTAAGCTGTATGTAAATTTCACTGTGAATCGGTTGTGAGGTTCATCACATGAAGATGGAGCGTGCAGCCCATGTTGCAAATTAATAGTTCGATTTAATATAAATAATATATTTTCTATCTTTGTGATTAAGGAAGCTCGGCACCATAATTTCTTTTTTTTTTCAGTTAATTCTTTCTGAATTTTCTTTGAATGTGAAGGATAAAATTTATGATACAGTTCTTTGCACAACCAATTGGTTTTGTATCAAGGCTATTTAACGGCATATATACATGAACCAGCACTCTATTGCCTATATATATAGCTAATGCATTGTCATGTATTGTATTTGTTATTTTTTGCTTTGATACATGACATTTGACATGCAACACAATTATCTACAATATTTCCTTGCTGTTGCAAGTTAAAATGTCAAACAACACTCAAATGAGAGATATTACAAACAGAGAGAAAGAAGCTCATGTTAAAAAAAGAAACTTACGTTATGCATCATAACCATTCATAAAGAGGCAATTAATTCTGTTCAAGAAGTCATCATGTACAATGCATTTTTGAAGATTAATTATTTATCAGAGAATCTCATTTGTGTTCTTCCATGCATGCATAATCTCGCATGCGCATTGCCTCATGGACAATCATGATTACCAACTATTCTTTTCTTATGAGTCCCCGCAAGTGTTACATAAATAATCACTTTTCTTAAAGACAGTCAAATATCTGCTATAAATAGAGAGATATGCAATCAAAGCTCTAATAAATCCAATAAAACAAGCAAAGAATATGTATCATTCCCGAGGGGTTCTCTTAGCTCCAACCCAAAAGAAACTTTAGCCTCACTGGCCATTCCGCCACACCCCAAAGCCCAATTCCGTGATCTCCCACCCCCATTCAATGCCCGCATCCAGGACAAACAAAGCGACGCGGCACCTGGCGCCCCTCAGCCGCTCCCCGCCATGTTTTCAGAGCTGTCCAGCTCCAAAAACCACACGAATGTCAAACCCCAACACCAACCCCTCCCCTCCCCTCCCCTCCTCTCTCCCCTCTCACGTTTTTTGACCCACTACACGACAAGCAGATACCACGCTCCCAGCCCCACACACCTCTCTCTCCCACACCACCCTCCATGCATGTATAAGAAAGGAAGCCAGCCCCTCAGAACAAGTGCCCAAAATAACAGAAATCTTAGTTTCTTAGCCATGGAGGAGTGCAAGGGGTCGGCATCGGCCTCGTCGCCGTTGCCGTCGGGCTCTCGGTGGAACCCGACCAAGGAGCAGATCGCGATACTTGAAGGGCTCTACCGGCAGGGGATCCGGACGCCGAGCGCGGAGCAGATCCAGCAGATAACTGGCAAGCTTAGGGAGTATGGGAGCATCGAAGGGAAGAACGTGTTCTACTGGTTCCAAAACCACAAGGCTCGCCAAAGGCAGAAGCAGAAGCAGGAGTGCTTCGCCTACTATAGCAGACTCTTCCACCAGGCTCCGCCGACACCACTCCTCTCACCACCTCCTCCACCAACTTGCACCAATGGTGAGCCTCTTGGACTGTCCGTTCTTTTATTGTAAGTTAGCTTGTTATTTTTCAAGGGTTTAATTAAGATGATCCATCGATCCTTTCCTTTTAATTTTCTCCCTTCACATGAAGACTGCAACCTGTTTTAACATGCATTATTTATTCGTCATGCAAGTCGAAGTTATGGTTCCATTCGTATACTGGTTCTATTTCCAACCTTATCCATACTGTGCAGCATTTAATGCATTCTTTTCTAAGTTTAAGCTGGAAATAGTTAACGATCTTTTACTTGTTTGCATGCGTAAGAGATTGTGCCTGATGGACTTCTTTTTCCTTCTATAATTTCATGGAATTTACTTTTACCTTTATGTTTGCTTCTTTGTGAATGATATTTCTTTCCTGTTTTGGGGTTGATGCATCTCCTGCTTGACCATTTTTTATCACCTTTGTCCTGTCTCTGTACACCATTCTCAAGCTTTTGCTTATGTTGTTTTAGCTAGCCATCTGTCATCTTTCCATCAAAAAAAAAAGTAGCCATCTGCCCTCTTCTTCCCTTTTAGGCTTTATGTGCATATCACTACCTTCCTTTTTTATGGAATTCTCAGATAACAGCAGATCTCCTATCTCTAGTAGCTCTTATGTTTTTCTTTGAGTAACTAGTTCTTGTGTTAACTTTCAACGTAAGTTCTTATTACTTCTTTCTCTTTTATGCGCTAGAATAATAACATTTGGTAATACTAATCACCTTTTGTTTTGTCGTCTTATTATTATTTAGAACCATCTTAAAGTTACATGTACAACTGCATTGTCTCTCTCACACAGACATCCTTTTTTCTGAAAAAGCGTTCTCTCATCATTGGATGGGTTTGTGGCCCATTTTCCATGCAGTTGTTCGCAGACCATATTACTTTCAGGTGCCTCAGGTTGGTGGTGTTGGCTTCTATGGACCCCAGTTCCCTAACATGTTCTTACCCGGAGCTTTGCACATCAATCCAAGACCAGAGCATCAAGTGAGCCGGGAGAGAATCCCAGAGCCATACAGCAACGCTCCTCATCCAGCCTACTACTACGATCATCATGCCACTGGAATGGGCCACAGCACTGCTGATCTTGCCACCATGAACGACCCCATCTCCCATGAGACGCTGCAGCTGTTTCCGTTGCACCCCACTGGGATCTTGGAGGAGAGGTCCGGCAGCACTCTAATCTCAGCCTCAGCAAAGTCGGAGATCTTGGACGATATTGTAAAAGACGAGGTGGGTGGTGAGAACCAACCACCCTTCAATTTCTTTCGTGCTCCTAAGAAACCATGCTAAGGAAACCAGTACTGTATGGGTTTTCCTCGTTTTGCTACTCTTTTATGTGATCGTGATGTTTGTAGGCCATGGTGAATAAAAGGATGTGTAGGGAAACAAGGGAGGGTTAGTTTTATACTTTTATTGGCTTCTACTTTGATGAAGGTGGTCAAAGGTACAAGGCTGGTGACTTTGACCGGCAGATATTTCTGTATTGTTTTATCGTTTCCCATGTCTGTGAACAGTGAACACAGCAGTGGGACAGCGTGGGTTACGCAACTGGGGTCGCATGTTTCGACTGAAACTTGAAATCGCTTGAAAAGGAAGTGGGTTCCTGTACACCATTCATGATTTGGAAGTCCTGCCAGTCCCATTCACCAGCATGGGCTCTGGATTCTCTGGAACCTATACGTTGTAGCTTTATGGTTTCTTTATCGTTTGCGACCTGGAGCCCCGTTTTAGCGTTTGGTGTGTAGTTGTCCTATGTAACACAAACAGCCATGCAATGGCTTAAAGCATCTTTATAATTATGCTCCAAGCAATGACATCCAAGTTGTGCAATCAAAATAAATAAATCCACACACGCACACTAAAGGATTTCTCATGAGAAATAAATTCAAATCTAAGTTCTAATCTTTGTTCTTAAATTCCTCATTAAATTATTCATAATAATTAATCAATTAATCAATTGAATTTTATAAAAGCATCTTAATTTTTCTTTTTTAAAATTAAAAAATAACCTCAATCAAATTATTTCATTAAAACTTCAAATTTTTCTATAGCAAACCTAAATTAGATTTCCCTCTTAAAAGACTTGAAATACACAAAACTCCTATAGAAGAAAGGGTTATAACATTGCTGGATTTTGAAGGAAAAAAAACAGAGAAGTAAAGACATTCTGAATTAATAGATGATACAAAAATTGGATTTAGCAAGAAAGAAAGAATTTAATTTTATATGAAATATTTAGACTTTGAACGCCTTTGATGAAGGAAATAAAGTTTTTATTGCATTTGAAAAAGTTGATTTATTTAATTATTTTGATATTTTAGAACTATTGGTTGATTAAATAATTTCAGATTTCACAGTGTTAGAAGTGCATTTATATGTACATTTCTGGTCTTATATAAAAGTAGCTATTTATTGCAACTTTTTTCAATTACTATAATGACCTTAATTAAGTTTCTCTCTTAATAGCTTAAACCATACTAATAAAACTTCTAGTAAATGAAGAAGGCATATAACTGAAAATGGGACTTCTTAGAATTGATAAAGAGAAGCAGAGACATGTATAGGAGGAAATGACAATGCATCAGATATCTATGAATTATTGGGCTCCTAAAATTGCAAAAAATATTTTTTTCAATCTCAAAAATTATTTTGGTACAGTGACTATTGCTGCCAAAATCTAGCTCAACTAGGATAGTCTAAAGGGCATTGATCAATTCGCTTGGCTGACAGTAATGGAATATATAGCACTGATCTTTCTTAAAAGGTTATGGATACACACACAATAAAGAAGAGAAAAATTCATCGAATTGGCTCTGATTGGGCCCTCGATGTCCAAATTAGATCAGACTTTGAACGAATAGTAATAAAGAGAAAGTATAAGAGAAGATTAGAATAGCATAAAATATTGTATTATTTTGGTTGGTCTAGTTTTGATTGGCTTTTACCTTAATCTTTTCATTTTGGCCTTCTTAGATTATCCTTAGGATCGGTCTTTAGGAGCTCAACCTTTAAGAGAGTTCGGCCCTTTAAAGCTCGGCCTTCTAGAATTTAGCCTTTTGGAGATTAGCCTTTAAGAGATCGGCATTTAGGAGCTCAGTCTTCAGACTCTTCACTTCAGCATTGATCTTAGCTTTCACTTCGATCCTCACCTTCACCTCGACCTTTGTTACTCATAAGTCAGTGGATTTGTAAGAAAGAGAAGCAGAATGATGGATGACAGCTTAAGAGCATTTCATTAAGTGATCTTTAAGCTATAAAATTATTGACCCCATAATTATTTTTGATGATTGTCAAACTTTGAGTATATCACGTATCTAATCATATGTTTCAAAAATGTTTGTTGATCTTTCTAAGTGTTAAAATTGAAGAAAAATTTATTAAAAAAGATCTCTATAAAATTCACTAAAAGCAAAATGAGCCGACTCCTTCACTGAAACAAGGATGGCTCGTTAAGAAAAAAAAAACTGAAAGATGAAAATATTATTTAGAAGAGATTGGGGCTAAGAAATTCAAGTTTGGAAAGTCAAATAAGAAAAAATACCGTTGAAAGACTCCAAGTGTAATTGAAGATTAATTGAGTCAAATAAAATTATTTTTGAAGGCTTTCGGTACAAAAAAATAATCTAAAAAAATTAAAGCCGACCCACCCAAGAATCGAGCCAGCTCTAGCAGGAACGCTCTTGATATTTTGATTTGATACGCAGTCGAACTGCTCAAAATGGACTTGAGCCGGCTCTCTCAAGATGATAGAGAAAAAATATTTGGGTTCTACAGGTCGAGTCAGCTTGAAACAAGATCCGAGCTAGCTCTTTCAGATCGATAGAAAATTGATTTTTCAAGCTTGCAGGTTGAGCCAGCTCAAGAAAAATTCGAACCAACTCTCTCAAGTGCACATAAAGATGAATTTCGAGTTCTGCAGCTAGAGCCAGCTCAAAGCAAGACCCAAGTTAGCTGAATCTTTGTTTCGACAGTTCGAACCAGTTCGAATCCAAATTAAGCTGACTCGAGACCAATTCAAGCCGACTCGATGGGTTCTGACAGGTACAACGATTAGTTTTTTTAACATTATCTAACGGCTATTTCTCTACTCCAACGATCATTTTAGAGCTTTCAATGACTAGAACTCACTCTTCAGCCATCTCTAAGTATATTTAATGCTAGAGAATCAAATTAGAAGTAAATTTTTAAGAAAATGAGAGCTTAAGGTGAGACATCTTCAAAAATAAGAGTGAGCCACATTGCATATCTACAAGAAAGAAAAAGAGAGATTTTAAGTGTTGAAATTCAGAGAGCTTTCAAGAGCCATCTTTCACAAATTCTCAAGCATCCTCTGAACATTCAAAGAAAAAAAAGCAAGCTTTAATCGAGCTATCCTTCGGCCTCTTCTTCGAGCTAAAAAATAGATTCATTTTTCTATTTTTTGTTTAAACTGAATATTTTTGCTTGTTTTGTGATTTTTTTACAAATCTTTGGAGAAAAAAAATTTGGAGATAGGCCCGTCCAAGCTTGTAATTGGACGAGTGTAAGATTTTGGTTAGTTGGTCCAAAAAACCAACTAGATTGTTAGTGAGTCCAAAAAACTAAAGGTATAAAATTTTGATTGATGATCCCGAAAAATCAACTGAATTTTATTTGTGAGCCCGAAAAAATAAATACATTGTAATCAAGAGAGGATTATAGTAGAAATTTCAAAAAAAGCTTAGAGAATGGACGTAAATGTGAGTTACACTGAACCACTATAAAATCTATGTGTTTGTGATTATGCATTGCTCTCTTCGCTCTCTTACTTTTTTTTGCTTTACTTGCCTTAGTTACTTTTAGTTTTTATTTTTCATTAGATTATTAGTTACAAAATTTTATTGATCATTTGTTTTTACTACTACACATATATATTGATCACATTATAAGCATTTAGTTAAGTTTCAAATTGAGAAATATTATTGTTTAGAAAGCAAATTTGATTAAAATTTTTAAACAATCTAATTCAACACTCCCTCCCACCCCCCGCGCCTCCCCTCTTGAGTTGCTATCTCTGGGCAACAAAAATTTTCTTCATTTTGGAGCTTCTCCCCCATTGAGTCTTCTTGGCTCTATTTATATAAAGAAGGGAGTATATGTCCATTATGATTTGGAGGCAAAATTCAAGGTATTTTTAAAATCTCTTTTCTTATCTAGATTCAACCTTCCTTGTTGAATCCCGCCAAGAATTCAATTTTGGAATTCAAATTTTTTTTGCCACATATCCATTCATGATCCAAAGGTTGATTTCATGCTATATTAATAACTATCTAGAATTATTTTTATGTGTCCTAGTGTTTAGAAAATTTAATGTTATCTATCTTTTTAGGTTGTCACCCTAATTACTGTAGTTTCTTTTTTGGCATTAATATTCTAGGATCACAAGTGACATGTATTTGACATAGACATGTTACCAATTATGAATACATGATGATATATTATAATTGCTTCAATGCAATAACAGCGTATGTTACATGTCCATAAGATTCATAAACAATGGATTGGAATTAAGAACATGTGGTGGCTGTATATTGCTTGATTATTAAAGCATATAGTACACTTATCCAATTATTGATGAATATATAAAAATTACTTTTATATATGAAAGGAGTGCCTAGATATTTGCTTGTTGATACTAACATAGTTATTCTTTAAGATTAATATCATAATCATGTGCAACATGGATACAAATTCTATTCATTTTCTTAAAGGGAGAAAAAAACACCATTTGCTCATATAGTTGTGTATAAAATTTATTATGACATACAAATAGCTTAGTAACACAAATATGTAACATATACTAGTTTTTTCAACAATAATTGCTCAAAGTATGCTCGTGAAAGTTTTTTATAATACACCTGAAAAAATTATACTATATTTAGATTTTGTTTGAATATTTCTATAGAATTGGATAAAAAATTTTATAAAATTTATAAATTAGACCATCTATTTAAGTACGATCCTATGTCAACCAATTACAACACAATTCAAATTCCATTAAAAGAAAAAAAAAAATTTTAAGCCCAAAGCCTTGTGCCTATGCTGTATTTGAATAAGAGGAATTCTTTGTGCACCACGGGCGGTGCAGAACCGCACGCACCACCAGTTCTACACTGCCCGCGATGATTGGTTCGTGCATGGAGCCGAGATGCGATGTGCAAAAAAAAAAATTTTTCCCATGGTGCACAAAGAATTTTGTTTTGAATAAATTCTTAGAAAATTTAAGCTAAATGAGCCAACAAATTTGATACCTTTTAGATTTTTTTTTCCAGGTCAACTCGTGGAAAATCTAATTAGTTTTTCAAATACAAGTTTCACATAAAAACTGCAATAGACCGCAGACTTTATACACAGGAGGTCACATGCATTTAGAAAATTATCTTTGGGTCCCTAAATGCTATCCAACTTAATTTCAAATCTTTAAAAAAGAGCCGTTTGATTGGAGATAATTTCACATGAAAAAATAATTTCTATGTCAGATTATCATGTTTGGTATAAAAAAGAAAAAAAAATAGTAAAAAAATTGGTGGGCCCATGCTTATTTTTTGAAGAGAGAAGATAAAATAAATATAAAGATTGGTATTTAATAAATTGTGAAGTGGTAGTAATCCATACTTGACAAAAATATTTTAATAAAACTGCATATGTAATTATTGAATTTGTTCTCATATCTTTACAAATTTATTCAATAAAAAATTTTAATAAAAAAATTAAAATAAAAATAATATTATGTAAAAAATTATGTAATTATAGTCATTACATAAAAATTTATTAGAGATGACAATACTATCTTTATGTTGAGAAATTATTTTTATGTCCAAAAATATATTTATAAATTTGATCATATTACTATATAGATTTATCTCTTCAAATATAGTAATTTTTTTTAATATTATTTTTTAAAATAATTTTTTTATCAATTAAATATAATAAAAATTATTTTTTTTTCACAATTATTTTTTTAAATAAATAATTTTTAAAAATTAATAGATTATAATCTTACATTCCCCAATCAGACGGACCTTGAGTATAAAGAGAGGGAATCGATCAAAATGCCAAAGTAACCAACCATCGACAGCTTTTAGCCGCGTGAGGTAAGGTTGGTCGGTCGAAGACACTTTCGAAGAGAAAAAGGAATCAACAAAGAAGAACGAGGAGAGATCGAAGAGGAGCTCCCCCAATTTCCTCTAGTAATTCTTTCCATCATATCACTCAAGATGAGTTTTCTCTTCGGCAAGAAGAAAACCCCCGCAGGTACCTTTCCCTATCCCTTCCATGATTTTCTTTTATTGGGATTTTTTTGTTGATATTTTTTATCCCCACAAACATCATGTTATTTCCCTGTTTCTGTTCGTGCAAGCTTGATAATTTTACTTGGCTTGCGTTTCGATTAGGGTTTGCGATCATATTCTAATGTTAAGTTGATTTTTTTTTTTTATGGGTTTTGGACTTTATATTGAAAAAAGATCTTTGATGGAAAATCTTGGTTTTGTTTGGTGAACCAAAAAAATCGTTGTTTACTTATCCAGAATCGTTGGATTGCGGAGAACTTGGCTTTGGGACGCTGGTTTTTTCTATGGATGTTTTAGGTACCGCAGGTTCTTGATCGAAGATTTCTGGTTTCATGAGGTTTTGTTCTTGGACTTAGCTAACTTATTGTTAGATAAGTATATCCGATGATTCGGTCTGTAATACTGTCGAAAAAGTGGGGATGGTTTGAGAATTTGATGGTTGCTTGGTTTATTTGTAGAGCTGTTGAGGGAGAATAAGAGAATGTTGGATAGATCGATAAGGGAAATCGAAAGGGAGAGGCAAGGACTGCAGACCCAAGAGAAAAAGCTGATCACAGAGATCAAAAAAGCAGCCAAGCAAGGGCAAATGGTATGCACTTTTTGGGAGTTCTCAACGTTCCTATTGTACGATGCAGATATAGTTTCGCTTTGATTTAGCTTGGCCTTTGAATTGGTTTGTGTTAATTTCTGCTCCAACACTTCCATGTTACCACTAAAATTTGTTCTTCATCCTCATAAACTTCATATTTCACATGTCTATATTTCATAGTCATTCTTGGTTCCTTCAAAATAGGTGCTCAAATGAGTGATGGTGTCATGCTTTCTCAAGAGATGGATTATGAATGGATTAAAAGTGCAGTATGAAACATTTAGTTTACAAGATGAAGGAAGGAAGAAATGAGCGAAAAGGTTGGAGGATAGAACAGGTTGGTCAATTTGTCAGATAGGTGTGAGCTATGCCCCATAATCCCACAGTTTTAGGTCTGTTTGTGTAAAATGATGCGAGCAGGGACATGCAAGTAATGGGCTACCTTGAGCAATATTTTTTCATGTTGCCTTCTAGTGACTTGTTGTGCTGTTTTGTGTTTTCAATTTTGTTGCGTTTTTCATGTAGGTTTTGATGGTCTCAATTAATGCCGAACTAAGACCCAAGCCCATAAATTTTACAGCCTCTGTGGGCTCTTTATTATAGCTGATGAGCCTATTGATCTATTAGGTCAATATTATCACATTTAGACTAATTGGGTCCAAATACAGTCTGCTACATTTGCATTGGGTTTGAGATTGGGGTTAGTCTGGGGGGACATATATATTTGTGGTTGGAGGGGCTGGAGAAGTGATGATGATGGTTGAGGTTATAGATTATGGAAAACCTGTAATGTCATTGCTGGTGGTTAGAGTTTGAGAGTAGCACACTTGAGAATGAATTATCGAGGTTACATATTATTATCGAAGTGTGATATTATTTTATTTATTTGAAGTTGGTGACAACAGGTTAATTGTCAAATATATATATATATATATTCCTATATTTATCTTTTATCAGAACTAAATTTTATAAAATTTAAATTCTATATCATGCATATAGTCATGCACAATATCACATCTTAAGTTCATTTTAGTGATGATAGACATAGCGAAGACAAACACTGCACTAATTACAACCATGCCCATGGCCAAAACCTTCAAGCTTTGTCCCAACCATTTCGATTCAGCTTTGTGAATTCTTGTTCACCTTTGATTTCTGGTAACATCTACATTTGATGCAACCGCAATCTTTTGCAATCCTTTTCCTGTGATTTTATATCAATGTGGGTTTTCCTTTCCTCTTTTTTGACTCCAACAAATTCGAGCACCTGTCCTCATCAAGCCTTCTGCATGCCACGCCCTCTCAATCATTTTCATTCTCTTGTCTTTGATAAGCGAAACATTACACCATGTCAAGAACCCAGTCCATTAACTAACATCAAACCAATTTTCTCAAGGAAAAAATATATTTCAAAAAAAGTAATATATGAATCAAACAAATATTTTGTGCCTATCACTCCATGTAGTACATCATCCTATACATTATTCTTTTCCAAAGTGTATTGAGTAATAATGCCTATAATAAGCCCAGAAACAGTCATCAGTAGCTATAAATTTCACTATTTATTCACACCAGGAATTAGAACATCCACTTTATTTTTAAAAAAAAAAAAGTTAAAAATGTAACATCACTACACACTGCTGTTGTTTTATCAATGGATGGAAATCGATGCCTGTCTCATGATTTCACCAACCTGCCATATGTAAGATGGTTGTAAAAGTTATATATTTTTTTATGTTCTCTATCATTGTTATGAATTTTTAAGTTCCATGATGAATTACTATGTTTTTAATGTACAACTTACATTTCATAAAGGCTGTATGGTTTCCTTCTCTAACTAATGATTTAAAGTCCCTTTGCTGCCTTATGTTGGCCTGTTTACGGTGATTTAAGTAAGAATGCTTTTTAATTATGTAAAAGAAGAAAGCATGGGTTTTGCCATGAGTGATCCAGGACAGGTTATTTCGGACTTTTTTTAGTCATCAGTTAACTGGCTAAGCATAATGCATATCTGATACAACAAAGAACTTGTCCCTATGTTTTGTCATAATATCAGAAAAACTGAGATTTTTGGCTATGCATATTTTGAGTTGTTGTTCAAAGGGAACCCTGCTTTGCTCATTTCAAGAACATGAGTTCTTTAGTCTTTGTTAAAGCCATTGAGTTATATGCATTTGGAAAATTTGAAATCTTTTAGCTGTGATCTCTTTTACCTTTTTATTCAAGCAGCTTTTGTTCGAGAATCAATGTATGAGCATGATTTGCATCTTTTGCTACACTAAGCTTCATCATTTCCTGAGCTGTCTCTTTTTCTTGTTGTGTAAATGTTTTCTTACAGGGAGCTGTAAAAGTGATGGCCAAAGATCTTATTCGAACAAGACATCAGATCACAAAGTTTTATGCACTCAAATCACAGCTCCAAGGTGTGTCTCTTAGAATTCAGGTATGTTAATGGTCTTCACTTGCATTTGACATGAAAATGACAATGAAATTCATTACTTACATTTTCTTCATTAAATATTGTCTGATGAGATTCCTTTGATTCTTTGAGATAATATAAGCAATTCAGTATTCCTTTGTGGAAATGCCTATTATAACTTCTTTTGATGCCAAGAATGTGAAAATGCTGCTTACATGATCTGTTTTAAGACATTTGGCTCTTGCAAAAGTTTCTTTCACTTTTTGTCATGCTTGGAATTAAAATGGACTGAGAATTGCAGGCATCTTTAATGACTTATTGGTCATGCTATGATATATACTGAGGCATCAAATACAAGAAAACTGAATCAAACTACAGGATGCCCAAGCTCCCAATTATAAGAGTTTGTGGACTTTAATAAAATTAAAGTTGAAGCAACAACTAATGTGCTGAATGGATCAAATGACCATTTTTAGGCTTTATGAGGGGTGATGATGACTTTAGAGTCTTTGCAATATATACATGATATGTGGCAGGTATCAAAGTTTTATATGACATAAAACTTTTGAGTAATCCATTTCCTAGCAGCACAATGATGTTTAAGAGAATCATTTGTGCAATAGTTTGCAGTCCAATTTAGTTGTCATTTTCATTACAACTAACTCAAATGGAAGAAAATAAATATATCCAATAACATTTATTTTCAGTGGTAATTCTTTATCTAAGTGGATGAAAGCTATAAGATGGCTAAGAAGGAAGTTAAGAAGGCAGTATGGATAGGTTCAAAGCATATGAAGAGTTATATCACAAATTGGAAACTAAAGACAGAGAGAAAGATATATATAAAATTGTAAGACTAAGAGAAAGATATATATAAAATTGTAAGACTAAGAGAAAGAAGAATTAGAGTTTTGACTCAAGTTAATGCATCAAAGATGGAAAAAAAATTGTTGGCTAAGGAGGACGAGACCAAAGAAATATAGAGGAGTTATTTTAATAAGCTATTCAATAAAAGTCATGTAAATAATTTAGGATGCCTTACTAGTTTCATTGAGGATAGAAATGGTTAAGTATATGCATAAAATTAAAGTATTTGAGATAAGGCAATGAAAAAGATGAAAATAAGAAAATCAATCGGACCCAATGGAATCCGTATTGAGGTTTGCAAGTATTTAACGTGGGATTAACTTGGTTGATTAATTTGTTTCATAACATTTTAGAGACCAGAAAAATGCTTGATGAATGGAGAAAGAGCACCATACCGATTTATAAGAATAAAAATGGTATTCAAAATTGTTCTAACTATCATGATATTAAATTCATATGCTATATTATGAAATTTTGGAAGAATGTTATTGAGTACATATTGAGGTGTGAAGCAAAAATATGATAGAACCAATCTGGTTTTATGGTAGGAAAATCGACTATGAATGTTAATTTTCTTCTTAAGAAATCAATAGAGAAATATAGAGAAAAGAGACAAGATCTTCACATGATTAATATTGATTTATAGTGAGCATATGATAGAGTCCCTATAGAAGTCTTATGAAGGGTGTTAGAGCTCCTAGAGAAGTCTTATGATAGTTTCCATTGGCTGTATTAGTATGATTAAAAATGCAGATAATGGAGTGGTTATTCGTGTGAGAACTATTGACACTGATATTGCTGAGTTTTCAATCACAGTAGATTTACGCCAAGGATCTACCTTAAGTTCTTACTTTTTCATGCTAGTTATAGATGAGCTTATTGGGTATATTCAAGATGATATTTCTTGGTACATGCTACTTGTGAATGATATAGTTTTAGCAGATGAAATTAAAGTAGGAGTTAATCATAAGTTGGAATTATGAAGAAGTGCATTATAAACTTAGGGTTTCAGGTTTAGGATCAAGACGGAATACATAGAAAGTAGCTTTAGTAGAATTAGAAACAGAACCAAAGTTGAAGAAAAAATTGAGGATCATGAAATTTTTAAGAGTGATTATTTTTGGTATTTAGGATCAATTAGCCATAAGGAAGGAAAAATTAAAGAGAATGTTATCTATAGAATTAAAGTAGAGTAAATGTAGTGGAAACATGCAACTGGAGTATCATGTGATCGCAGGATGCCTACCAAGTAAGTCGAAGGAAAAACTTTATTGAAGAGTCATATGGCCAGCTATACTTTATGGTACAAAATATTGGGTGGTTAGAGAATAACATGCATACAAGATGAATATGGCTGAAATGAGAATGTTAAAATAAATGTGGTAATAGAAGAAAAGATATGATAAGAGATCAAGTTCTTTGTGACAATGAAAAGGTAGCATTAATTAAGGACAAACTGAGATGAGAATCACTTAGGTGGTCTGAATACATACAACGAAAAAAGGGATGATATAGAAGAAAAAAGGGGTGGAGGTAAACCGAAAGACATATGAGATGTAATTAGGAAAGGCTTGATATTGCTACACCAGTCCAAAAGCATGCCCTAAACATCACGAAATGGTGGGAAAGGATTCAAATAGCCGACCCCAACTAGTTGTGGTTCAAGGCTTATTTTAATTAGGTTGTGGTAGTAGTAATTCAAGTATTAAATTTTTTCTTAATGATTGCAAATTAGTTCAAAACCAGATGAACGTCCTTTGTTAGTTCAGCAGTAAAAATGTACAGATGTTGGAATACAAAAGATGGTAAGAAAGAACAAATTAAGAATGGAAAAGGATAAAACAGAAAACAGATATGAAGGAAGGTAGAGAATGAAAATAAAATGGAAATAAACAAGAAGCAGAGTTATTGAGAAAGTTGAGAGAATGGTATGATGAAAAAAAGAGAAATCAGCAGGAACCCAGGAATGCATGTGTTTGTGTAGAGAGAGAGAGAGAGAGAGAGAGAGAGAGAGAGAGAGATGAGTGCAAGGACAAAGTTGGCTGGGTTTGTAGATTTCCTGGCTTTCTAATGGAAATAAGTGCCCATTAGAGCAAAGCTGGAAGGATGGGGGGCATTTTTTGGTTTTGTGAATTCATTATTATTATTTTATTTTATTTTGGGTGGCCTGCGTGGGGCCAGGGGGTAGGGATGGGGACCTTTCAATCTTTTAACCATGTTTCTTTCTCTTGAAAAAAATGTAAAGATCCTTGATCACATTTGTTATAAAAATAAGGTGGTGTAGAAGTTGCATTGACTAATGTAGTTTCCCAATTTCCACTCGTACTTCCGAGCTGCTGGAGAGGATAAAATAGATGTGGAAGTTACAGAAAACTTAATAAGTCTGACAGTCAATGTGTAAGCACTGTATCAGTTGAATAATAGCATCATATCTTAACTGCATCATTAAGGACCATCCCTTTGCCAATGCCTTGTAGAATTAAATGTTCGCCGTGCGGTGTGAGGTTCTCTAATCCATTATAATTTGGTTAAAATTGCAGCTTCATTTTATATGTGAGAGTTTTTTACTAGGGTTGGAATTGATTTTGAAGCAGTTAATCTCATCAGTCTGTGACTATTGTCAGCTTTCAACTGTTTTGTGATTCTTGCAGACATTGAAATCAACCCAAGCTATGGGTGAGGCTATGAAGGGTGTTACCAAGGCAATGGGACAGATGAACAGGCGGATGAACCTACCAGGCTTGCAGAAGATAATGCAAGAATTTGAGCGGCAAAATGAGAGGATGGAAATGGTAAGTGAGGTGATGGGAGATGCCATTGATGATGCCTTGGAAGGTGATGAGGAGGAAGAAGAAACAGAAGAACTTGTGAACCAGGTCCTCGACGAAATTGGAATCGATATTAATGCGGAGGTATATGTTTTTGTATCTGTTACCTATATCTTCCCTTAAATCAAAGGATATCGTTATGCTTGCTGCATATATAATATACTCAAATCCGTTTGTTTTTGTAATTCGCACACAGCTTGTCAAAGCACCAACATCTGCGGTGGCTCAACCAGCAGCAGGGAACAAGGTTGCTCAAGCTGAAACAGCTGGGACTGATGACAGCGGAATTGACAGTGAGCTACAGGCAAGATTGGATAATCTAAGAAAAATGTAATTAATCTTAATAGTGTGTGACTTACGTGAGGATGCAATGGATCCCTAGCATCTAGCACCATGTATAATAGTGTGATTTTGAAAATTTCGTCCATACAATAAATTATACTGGTGTATGGTGTTTTGAAGACATCTAATACATTCATGCCTGTAGTAAGCCCACCAGTTCCATTCTGGTTCTATCAGAGAAACGTTTCTAAGATTTTAAGAAACAGGTTTTAGATGAAAAATTATCATATTAGCATGTTACCTTGTCCTTTTATAACTTCCACTTAAACTGGTGCATTTCCTTAGCATTCGTGAACATGGCTCGGAAAATACATGGAATTCCGCTCGGTAGTTCAGAGACATTGATGCTCTGATAGTCAGGTTCTTGTGTCTGTGAACGGACTGAAAAAAAAATGGAAAAAAAAAAAAAAAAGAAATGAATGATGGAAAGGAGGAAATTTTCATTTTGTACAATCAATCCGCCGCCCTGGTCACCATGTCACACCAGATCACCGACGATGCCGACCATGTTGCTGTATTCGATGTCGCGTTGTCGTCCGGGGTCCACCCCAGCTGCAGCAGTCGGGCGGCGAGGAGGCCGTACTGGAACGCTGGCACGGCAAAGGGGACAGCTGGAGTGAGAGTAGAGCCACATATCTATGCAAGGTGCATGGAAGGTGTGCTTGCATGGCGGCAGCTGCCGGATATATTCTCCATCCACGAAAGGTGATAGGCACACCGAACACCCACTATCAGATGCATTCTCTTCATCCTGTTCATTGTCATACTTCAGTGCTGGAATAATTTTGGCAGGTTTGTCATTGTTGGTTTCACCGGTCGAGACCTCAGGTCGCCGGAATAACCTCCGGAGATATTCAACAAAGTGACATGGGGAGCAGCATGCAAAGGCTATCAAGTTTGATAGTATAACTATGATGGCAACCACGGCGATGGTGAGTGCAAAGTAGTGAGAATCCGGGGAGTCGCTTTTGGGTTGTGGTGAAGGCATTGGAGATGCCATGTAGATGTGTGTTTTGATGGCTGGTATTCATCAAAACTCCCAGGATATATACCAGGGGAAAGGATGGCCAAGTACGTGATGATCACGCTAAATGTTAGCTCTTAAACTGGGAGGCAAGACAAATTAGCTCTGATATTGAAGGCTGCTTTACGGAGCCTCAGAGCATTTGTTTGATAGAGGAAATATTTAATGCGAGGGAGTCGGCATCCTTTAACGGATGTTCTTCAAGGCGTGGCCCAGCCTTGCGTGGTGGGAAAGTTGGGCCAGCAGTCTACACTCCGTTTTTGCTGTTCTGGATTCTGGCACGACATAGCTCTCATGTCGTTTGGAAAAAAAAAAAAAAAAGAACAAGGTCTTCTGTGTGGTGTGGTCGAACCATGATTGGTCTGCAGTGAGTGTATATCAGTGGATGCGTGTTGGGAGAAGTTCTGTTGCGATGCAGAAAATTGAGTATGTTTTCAACCAGTCTTCCATGTACAACAGATTTTTGAGGTGTGATTGTCATCATATACTAAGAGGTCCACTGATAAAATTTATCAGTCGGGAGCGCAACCTTGTATGCATGGCGGAGTAGATGCGTTCCCCCCCCCCCTTTTTTTGATAAATTGGATTTATCATGCAATATGTAGAAAATTAATATATATATCACAGCCGTCCATAATATAATCCTTATATAATTTCTTATGGATATCATCATCTAATCCACAATACTATTAATTTTTCTATAACCATGTGTCACTTCATATGAACGTAGAGCTGCACCAATTCTCCGGAATCTTGAATCAAAGGATAAGAAATAGTGTCTGTAGTTAAACTTGACAGTACCTAACCATTATCAAAGACTCCCTCAAGAATGATATAAGAAGCCTTCAATTATTTATTAGGATATGTTAGACGTTCTCATTCAAAATGCAATCTTGTCATCGAATATAATAGTCTCAAATAATCAAGAGATTTATGTTCATTGTCTACATCTTTTTTATTCTCACGCAGATAAAGGAAAAAACAAAAAATGTGCGGCATCATGAATGCAGGCACGCTGTCGTCTTCTACGTGCAGTGGCAGTCAATGATCAAACCGTTTTCAAAATAAAATTTAAGGATTTATTTAGCATCATTTTTATTTTTTTATTTTTAAAATAAAATTAAAAATATTGGGATAAAAGATAATTTGATATTAAAATATTTATTTTTTTTATTTTAAAAATTATTTTTAACTTTTAGAAAAAATATATATATGAAATTTTTACTTTTAAAATTTAAAAAAAAAACTCATATTTTTTCAACTAACACTATCTCTACTACTTCTGCTGTTGCTTTCATCATCATGATAGTTGTCGTCTCTGCAACGATGTTATTATTCATATTATAATTGCTGCATCACTAAATAACTACTATCTTCTCTGTATCATCGATATCTTGACCACCACCATCATCATTACCGCTCTACCATATCACTGCCACCATCATCATTGCCTCTATCATATAAATGACTAGGGATGGCAATAGGTCGGATATTAGTCGGATTGATCGATATCTTTATCCATCTTGTCAGAAAAAAAAATCATATTCGAATCAGCTCCGTAGCCATCTCAAGTCGGATCGGGCTCCAAGAATGAGTCAGGTTGAATCGGATATACCCGAATATCGAATTCCACCTCTCATTTTGCCTTTCTCTATTCTCCATCTCCACCACCGCCCCATCCCCAAATCCTACAAAATTTCATGCTTCCGCCAAGATTAAGCTCTCAAAACCTCAAGGGACCAACTCACATGGCCACAACTCGCACAAAATCCCATATGCTCGAGAAAAAACCCCAACCATATCCTAAAAACCCCTTCAATCTCCCTCAGTCGCTCTCCTTCCTCACAAATCTCCAAAAAAGAGAATGAAATGAAAAGAAAAGAAAGCAAAAAGGAAAAAAAACCAATCTATATGGAAAAAGGTCATCAGGAGTCTCAGTCAGATGGGAGGCTTGGAGCGGCCGAATGGGGAAGCTTAGATGATTGGCTAGGATTTTGTCAAAATCCTAGCTATCAAACTGCCACCACTAGGAGTGGGGATCTGTCAGGCCACCTCTAGGGGTAAAAGGAGGGGTGAAGGCCTCAGATGTCAGGAACTTGGCAGAGATGAGACAGGATGGGGAAAGGGGTTAGTGGACTGGCGATGGTAGTGGGAGAAGAGGGAAAACCTAGAGGCTACGGGGTCGTCGACCATCGGCCGTCAGGTGCTTGGTGAAGGTTATAGAGGGCAGAGAAAGGGTGATGGTGGACTGGCGGTGGCAGACTAGCAGTGGGCACATCGATGGTGGCAATAGAGACTCGGGGAGAAAGGGGAGCGACAGTGAGAGCGAAGAGGAATACAGAAATTAGGGCTGGGTGTGGGTGAGAGATTAAATAGAGTTAACGGATTACTTATATATAAATATATATCGAGTTGGGTCAGAGCCGGATATATTATTATCCTTATTCGATCTAAATTTATTTCGGATATTTTTTTATAAAATCCATATCGATCCTAGATTTTAATCGAATTAGATAAAATCTACTTTGTTTGGGTCGAGTACCTGATGGGTCGCATCAATTTGCCATCCCTATAAACAATATCTCTAATGCTCCACCACCAATATCGCCACCATCATCACCACTATTATCATATAAATAACATCGCCATTATTATTATCACCTCTACTATATTGCTTGTACCCTAGATATTACCATTGCTGCCATGGGCATCATTACCATCTCCAATGCCTCCGTCTCTATTATCACCGTTATCATCATACTTTTTTCCAAAAAAACAATTGAATGTACCAAATATATCCATATTTAAAATTTAGAAAGAACATGTAAACTTTTATTTGTTACTTTGATTTTTTTTTTTAAAAAAAAATGAAACAACTGCCAAAAGACAGCTAAGTTTCCAATTTGGAATATACCTAGGCTGCGCTCATTTAGTTAGCCCGGCAACATGTGGTCCCTCAATGACAAAACCAGCAACCATACAGGCACATGGATGGCTACAAAGTGGCGAGCACGAAATGAATTCAACCTTACATGACCAATCATGTCCTTAAGGTATTGATACCAACAATCATCTTAAAATCCTGCCTCACCTCACACAGATGGATTGTACCAACAATCAGCTTCAAATCCTTCCCTCACCTCACACAGATTTTGGATACGATTCCTCCCATTCTAGCTTTAGAAAACACCTTATAAACCTAATTGCAGGCAAAGTTGTCTAGTGTTTTCACGCCTTGTGCCCCTTTCACACTAACTTCGGTGAATTCAGAGGAAAAGCTACAAGGGCGCTAGTAAAACCAATTCAACTTCATCATAATGTTGTGGTCATGGATCAAAAAATCGAATGGTTCAGATGATTGGCTTATGCCTTCACCTCCGTATACGTGAGGTATTGTCCGCTTTAACTCATGACGATCTTTAGACTTCAATGGGCTTTAAATTTCAATGGGCCTTGATCATTTAGAGCCTCACGATTTTGTCCTTTAAACGATGTCTTACATTGAGAAAAAATGTTTCAATCCATATAAACTATATTCTCCCTTGACTCATAACCAATGTGGGACTAAAGAATCTCTCTCTACACCACAACACAACCTCCCAGTGAGAGAGCATGTGTGGATATGAGGCATTCCCACAAAAGCGCCAATGTTGTGGTCATGGGTCAAGAAGTCGAATGGCTCAGATGGTTGGCTTATGCCTTCGCCTTCGCATACGTGAGGTATTGTCCGCTTTGACTCATGACCATCTTTAGGCTTCAATAGGCCTTGATCATTTAGAGCCTCACGATTTTATCCTTTAAAATGTACCTCATATTGGGAGAGAAGGTTCAATGGGCCTTGATCATTTAGAGCCTCACGGTTTTGTCCTTTAAAAGGCGCCACATTGGGAGAGAATGTTCCAATCTATATAATTCATATTCTCTCTTGACTCATAACCGATGTGGGACTAAAGAATCTTTTTCTATACCACAACACAGTGAGGCCCCCAGTCAAGGAGGACTTCAATGTGTATAGTCCGAGGAGTCCCACAGTCAGTCGAGGCGGATCTCGATCCCAGGGAATGGAAATGGACCTCGACCTCTACCTGGTGCGCCATTATTGCGGACAAGAGTTCGGTCCGTCACGTGAGGTATTGTCCGTTCTGTCCCATGGGTCTCCTGATTTTGTTCTTTAAAAGACGCCTCATATTGGAAAGATTTTTCCTCTTTATAAACACGAGTCCTCTTTGACTCACAATCGATATGGGACTATTGATGTCCTTCATATTATTAGAACCACAATACATAACATTTTTCAATTTATTGACGCACGTATCTATTAGTAAAATAATATTAAAAGAGTTATTGCTTGGAGCACCTATGGAATCTATTTCTGTGATGCCTATAACCACGGTGGATGCCAAGCACTATCCATGACCTCTGGATGCAAGCTCACGACCGCTCTGGTGCGTGTGGAAGGAGAGGAATAACAGAACGTTTCAATTCAATGCTTTGACTGCTATTGAGATAGTTAAAATGGTGGTTTTTTTGCTAAGGGATTGGACCAAAAAAAATAGGAATGAGAGAATAAGCTGGCTCTGTTTACAACTGCACCCTCTCTTACGGAAAGAAGGCTGGCAGTGTAGCTGCATGGCCTCTACTCATATACCTCATGGGAGGAACGAAGCAGTTAATTATCCTCGCGACAACCAACCTTCTGCCTTCAATCCCACAATGTAGCGTCAAATCGAGGGCATGTGCATAAAGTATATCTAATATTATAATTATAGAGGAAGTACCTTACTTCCCACATCTTCCTTCAAAAATATTAAAAGAGCAATTGGATTTAAAAAATTACTCTTGATTTTGCCTATCTTTGATTATTTAATACAATGGATTAGGTTTCCTTAGCATTACTGGGCATCTCTGATTCAGTCTTTGTGATAATAAATAGAATTTATTTGACTTTGTTACCCAGTATGGATTCTATTTGGCTATAATTGCTCAGTAAGCAATTGACTATATATTTAAAATGATTATATAAGGAATTGCAGTGATCAAATCTGTTTGGCTGAACTAGAAAAATAAGACTGCGACTCATATCAAAGGTGGCAAGCAGGTTGGCAATAGCCATGTCTATCCAAATCAATCAGCTTGGAAGCCTAAATGGACCCAGAGTTTGCTTTACTCTACCTATTAGCTATGAAATTAAAGAATAGTACTCGTGGTGAAACGCGACGATGACTACCTCACAGAGTTGCTAAAGAACCAGTCATGAAGAAAAGGCTGATCCATGAGATGGTGACTAACAAATTATACACATTTCTAAGCCGCCGTCCATATAAAATATGGCAGGATTTTTAATCTTACGTGCACCATCTGTCCTGTTCTGTATGATCTCCCAAGTCGATTCTTCTTTCTTGAAATATTCTCTCAGTTATGCTTCGGCACCACAAACCAGAGGACAATCCATATATTGTCTATGTTGGTAGGGCATGGTTTGTATACATACATATGCATATATATATATATATATATATATATATATACACATCAAACATACAAATATATATACATCATACATACATGTGCTACGTAAAAGTTCACAGCAGAAGAAGCAATGCCATTGAGATGGATTCCAGCAGTGGACTAATATTTGTTTGACTTGCTCGCTTTGGCCTAACAACCTATAAACTTGGATGCTGCTTTTCACTTAATCGTATAAATTGGTTTTCGGCATCAGTGCAGCATGTTAAGAATGTATAACCTCCCATTCTCTCTCTCTCTCTTCTTCTTCTTCTTCTTTCCTTTTTTTTTTTTAATTTTTCTGAGGATAAAGGAGACTACTGGGCTGTTGGCCACCATAGCCGCCAGCAAATTTATATGTATAACTATATTTGGGGAAAATAGTTTAGAATAAAATTTGCATTTTAGAATGCAGAACGTTGTTGGTTTTTGGGCTTGTAGATCGGCCTACATACTGGAATGGGCCTACAGCTAGTATGGGCTACGCAATGTCCCCCAGCCCACGATGCAATTGGGCTATTGGTTGGTCTTTTCTGCCGCCAGCGCACGTAACATCTTGACTTTGCACCATATCCAATATAAAGCGGAATTTTTTGTGTATGGTAGGCGGCGTAGAAAATCCAATATGAAGTACATCATATTATCCTATTGATCTACATAGTCATCATTTTTTAACATATATTTAATGTCTGTAGGTCATTTTTTTTGTTTAAAAATTTTGTATGGCAAAAATTATCTAATGCTTTGAAAAAATTATGACATTTTATATTCATATTATGACATCCCACATCCAAAAAGTCATAATATAACGCAAGATGTCATAATATGTACAGAATATCATAATTTTCTCTAAAAAATTGAGATATTTTTATCATTCAAAATTTTTAAACGAAAAAATCGATATGCAAGCATTAAATGTATGTTGGAAAGTAGTTGGACAAAAATATTCCTTTCATATTATGATATTTTAGGCAATATTATAACATCCTGGATTATGTTATGCCACATGATGTCAAAAATTTTTCTAAAAAATAAGGATATTTTCGTCATATAAAATTTTTAAACGAAAAAATCGATCTGTAACCATGAAATATGTATTAAAAAATAATGATTATGTGGATCAATCAAACAAAATGATGTACTTCACATCAGATTTTTTACACCATCTTGATGCACAAAAAAAATTTTCCAACATAAATTATACATGACTCAACATGAATTTGAAACCGTCAAATACACTCAAACCTGAGTGGAAGCGTCCTAAAAAAAAAAAAAAGTCAATAATTTGATAAACTTTTTCACCAAAAAAGAAAAAGGTTAATAAAGTGAGTTCCCTCTTTCTTATGCTAGGGCGGAGGAAGAGAAAGACAGTAAACTTCCTAATCGCTTCTATCTAGATTTTCTTTCACCTTGATTTCTTTTCCTCTTTTTTCTTTATTCATGTGCATCACATGTCTTTTGGTTGTCTACGCCTGGTTAGATGGAATTATAGTCCACTCCCTTCCCTTATTAGTCATCAAGGTGAGGCGTAGCGTGCGTCAACTTGGATCCTGAGTCAATATTCGAAATTTGAACAATTAGGTGGGAGAAAAGAGTGTTCCATCTAGAGACGAAAGTGGATAGAATAATATTCATTTGGATCCATATTAATATCCAAATCTATCTAGATACGTATAAAACTTTAAATATCTGACTTAATATCCATATTCATATTCACATACATAAAAAAAAATAGATACGGATATGAATAGATAATTATCCGATCTACATCCAAATATTCAATTTTATTTATAATCCTATTTAAAAATATAAAATATTTATATATTTTTAATAAAAATATATAATCAAATTAACATACTATTAATTTGATTTATCATCTACTTAGCAATATCTTCAATTTTATGATCATCAAATTTAATTATTATCTGTATTGACATCTATATCTTCAGTACTCGATTTATATCTGTATATATTTAAAATAAATATGAATATAAATTTTTACATCCAACTAATATATATATATATATATATATATATATATATATCAAATAAAATAAAAATAAATTTAAATATAATATTATCCCATCCGTATCCGGTTTTATTTTAACCCTGGCTCCATCTCTCTCTCTCTCTCGATCTCTCGATACTCCTTTTGAGGTTCCATCCCTCTCCATGCTCAAAAACCCAAGGTGATAGATTTCAATTTCCAAAGGACTGTCTATCGGTGGTGGAAGCTCGCTGTCAGAAAGATCCATCAGTTGATGATGACAAAATTTAGTGGCCAATTAAAATTTGGCCAACAAGTTGACACCGCTGTCCCGTGAACGGAGAGAAAAAGAGATTTATCTCTTGGCCCTGCTGAGAGGCACCGATGAACTGCTAAAAGCAATGTAACGCAAGTTAGGAATCCAATGTACCTAGCGATCTGCCTGTCCTGTCATAAAAGGATCTTTTATGGTCATTTTGCTGGTTTAGTGGGGACCAAACTCTTTGGTGAGCGTGATAGGAATCTAACCATCCTTTCGTTGGTATATAAAATCTTAGCAAGAAAATTCTAAGTAGAACAAACTCAGGGTAATCGAGTCCGTTCATGGTAGCAAAAGCGCATGGTGTATTATACACCGCATTGCCTTCCACTCCCCCAAATCCATTGAAAAAGATCAGTGATAATCTAATTCACAAGAAACCACCATTGCCAGGGGTTTCTAAAAAGTTGCATGATTTCTAAACTGTAAAATTGAACACAAACCATGTCAGATCCCAGCCAAGTGCTCCAAGATCATGAGGAATGGAATTAATATCATGCTAACACCTAATATTTAACCATAAAAACTAGCACTTTTCATGAGCCAAACCATACCAGGCTGCAAATCTTCTTGTTGCTTTGGTTAATTAAACTTCTTCCTCTTATCTTTTTGACAGTTGATGTAATTTAAGTTCAGACTGTATTAAACCTTGTCTTCGCAAGCATATCCACCATCTCAGCAAGACCTCCACACCCATCTCCCTGTTTGTCATGGTACACTGATAAATAACTTTAGCATTCTTTTCAACAAAATTAGGTACAAAAAGCATATTGAACTTGTAGATGTCATATCTACACACGTGGTGAGAGAAACTCATCAATCTGAAGAAAAAAAAAAAAAAAAAAAATCATAAATACGGTCTGCTTATGATTCATAGCAGTACATTATTGTTGATCCAAACAATTGATTTTGATGATAATAATTGTTAATTTTTTTAGCAATAATTATGACGGTTGATGCAATTAAGATCCAAACTGTGTCAAACCATGCCTTCCCAAGCATATCTAACTCCCTTCAAAAACTAGTACCGTCCATTCCAAGAATTTTGCTACGAAGAGGCTTACATGTACGATGGGAAAAAAGGGCTATGCAATTGGAACAGCTACCTAAATTATACGCAGCCAATCAATATACCAAGGTGACCTTCTAGGGGAATGCATTCGGGATCATCTTAGACATACATCATTTGACTCTTAAAAGAACTCTCATATCAATTTCTATTCTACTCCATCATGACATGTTCCCTTTTGTTCCTTGAGAGTGCGTCGAGGTTTCCTGCAGTTTGGCTCATGGGAGCACTGAGATGATATGGACAATGATCTCCCCTCCCACCCACCCCTCCTCAGAAGTAATATTTTAGGGTCAATAATTCAGCAGCCTTGTAAGAATGCACTTTTACTCTGGCCTATTCCGCTAGTGTATTGCTCAAATGAGCACTTTAAATTAACTACAATCATTAACATATTTTATGGATGAAAACCTAGTCATTGAGATCAAGGGAAAGCAAAAGCGACCTGATGTGTCGTCATGGGTGATTACTAATGTGGAGTGCACATTGAACTACTTTGTTTCATGCACCAAAAAAAAAAACTACTACTTTGTCTCGAGATCTTCAAAACAGGATGCTTGCCACCACCTAAATGACAAGTGTTACAATGTCATTAGTCCTCTCCATGTTTGATGATAGTTAATCTACAAGTGGTTTCTACTATTTGAATAGCCATCCACAACCACGTTGGTGTAACACAACAGGGCCAAGAATACCAATCAACAGGAGAATCTTCTTCAAGAGCACGGAAAACTACAGTTTGGTTGTACCAAACGGCACGGCTTCATGTAGTAAAAGATACGGTTAGATGGGTTTTAGAATGCACAGGCTGGTGGGATGGTGATATTTTGTAGCAAGTCTAAAGATTCCGTCGCGTGCCAAGCTTGATTAATTCCCAGGTCAAGACGGACGAGCTATCATGATTGGTGCTGCACGCAAACTTCTTCCAGCTATTTTTATTTCTGGTACGTTGCTGGGTAAATGCAGAAGAGGAGAACAGGACTACTATTATTAGAAAAAACACTAGACAACCCATGCATTTACAAAACTTGTACAATCTATTACCTGTTCCAAGGTTGCTTTCTGAAGTTTTTTTTTTTTTTTTTTTCCCTTGACTACTCGTTTATGAGGCTTTATATATACCTAATTCGTTGTATTTGATAAGCAGCTCACAAGTCATTTTCGTCATGACCTCTTTATTAATTGACTTATGCAAGACATTAGCAAGTAATAATAAGCGTGGGGGAATTAATTAGTTACAATACATGTGAGTCATCATTTTAATTAACTAGAAATAACTTCCTAGCCTATTGTATGTGGAATACTGTGTTCAAATTAAGATGACTTACCAAGAATAGCCAGAAAAACAAGGAGTAAGAAAGTCCAGCTATAGTCCAGATTAAACAGAAAAGAGCCGCATCCTATGAAAACTGTGACCCTATACTCTGCGAAGCATAGCTCTTTTCATAACTTATCAAATAAGTAACATGGCAGTCGCCAATTTGAATTTAACATATATTTATATCAATTAGTCATTGTCTCCATTAGATGCCTGGTATCACCATTGGATAGCCCCCGTGGGACTATCCGCCCATTCATAGATTCAATTGATCTAATTTTCAACAATAGATCACAATTATAAAAGAATTGTCAGAGGTCCACCATCAACAGCCACTATGATAAGAGATGCAGGAGGGCTGAGGGGGTGCTCCAATGATAAGAAAGATTGGAGCGAAAGTGAGCTCTTTTTTTTTTTTTTTTTGACTTGACCTTTTGAGCCGTATAATTGAAGGAAGATAAGGGCTGACACCTCATATTAATTTAATTAAATTTTAAACAAAAAACTCACAGGGCGTTACCGTCAAGTAACGGCGATGTGGGCCTGCCTCCTTAAACGGACCAGTTAACGTTCCTCCTCCTCCTTCCCTCTTCTCTATCCAATTTGTTGTTATCTCCGACGGAAACCTAGAATGGGGAAGAATTCGAGTCCTAGCGGTGTCTTCTGGTATCTAAGACGTCATCCGTTGTTTAGGTCCCCTTCTTCTTCCGGTGTTTTTTGATGTTTATATGGATATCTAGGATCTGTCTCTTCGATTCGGTGTTTTGCTCTTGTTTTTGGAGGATTTTGGGATTTTTACGGTGTTAGGTCGACAAAGATCCGATCTTTCTGGTTGTGTTGGATTCCGGGTTTAAAGTGTGTGAAGGATTTCCAAGAAATTAATGATTTTCAGAGGGTTTTGGGGGTTCCGTAGTTGTATGTCGGTAAAAGTCTCATCTTTTTCGTTATCTATTCCGCTTGTTTGATTCCCGGTTCAAGATTTGGTTCCTGGTTTGATAAGGTTCCGGACATATGAGCGGTTTTAGGGTTCTCCTCTCCTTTTTTGGGATTCCTTAGCCGCAGATCGAGAAAGATTCCATCTTTCTTTTCATCCGATCAGTTTTATTTCTAGTCGTACATTTTGTTGGGAATGGTTCGAACAAATCTAGAAATCTAGGGTTTTTGTTCAGAGGAATCCCGTTTAGCGAAGGTTTGTTTTGTTTGGGTTTGGGGGTGTTGGATAAAATCTTGTGATTGATAGGAATTCGTGGGGTGGGATTTATGGAATGGGTCTGTGAATGTTTTCTCTGGGACGCGTTCATTGAATGCGGTGGAATTCGAAACCCACCAGACGGATAGCATTTCAGAAGGAGGTAGAGGAGGAGGAGGAGGCCATTAAAGTGCACAAGGAGATAAGAGAGAGAGAGCCATGGGAGAAGATCTCCTCACCACTCTGTCCATGGAGAACCACCACCCATCCACTCTTCTTTCTATGGATCCCTCCGGCGGCCCGGCCTTGCTTTCCTCCCATGAGGATTTCTCCGACCGCGAGCTGATGATCCAGCGCCCGCCCGACATCAACCTCCCACTTTCCGCCGACCGCTCCCCTCCCCAGCAATCCTGGAGCGATATCTTGGACGTCGGTCTTGGCTCTCAGGTCTATGATACTGAGGCTGTCCTGCACCTCCCCAGGGTTGGTGCAGCTCGCAAGTGTGCCAAGAGAGGCGACAGCATCTGGGGCGCATGGTTCTTCTTCAGCTTCTACTTCAAGCCAGCACTCTCCGAGAAGTCCAAGGCCAAGATAACCCGAGATGGGAATGGTGCCTTAGGCTTTGATAAGTCCGAACTACGGCTTGATGTGTTCTTGGTCCAGCATGACTTGGAGAACATGTACATGTGGGTCTTCAAGGAGAGGCCGGAGAACGCGCTAGGCAAGATGCAGCTGAGGAGCTACATGAACGGGCACACCCGCCTCGGCGAGCCCCGATTCCCATTCAGCGCTGACAAGGGCTTTGTCCGATCCCACCGGATGCAGCGGAAGCAGTACCGTGGGCTATCGAACCCTCAGTGTGTGCATGGTATTGAAGTGGTGAGGTCGCCCAACTTGACAGCGGTCACCGAGGTGGACCGCAAGAAGTGGATGGAGCTGACTGGTAGGGAGCTTAATTTCTCGATCCCACTGGAAGCCAGTGATTTTGGGTCATGGAGGAATCTTCCCAACTCTGAATTTGAGCTCGAAAGGCCTCCTCCTCCTTCAAAGGGCATTTTGCATCCCCACCCAAAGAAATCGCTTAATGGAGCAGGTTTGAACTTGTCATCACAGTCTAATCATTCCAATGGTGATGGGATGGACCTTTCTCCAGTTTGCAGCAAGCGCAGGAAGGATCTCTTTCTGCATGGGATGGATGAGGATTGCAGCTTGCCTGTGAATTCTTATTCGGAGAGAGCCCAAGATATGGACATACACCCGGTTGGGCCGTCATGGTTGAATCACTTTAGCGGTGTGATGAGGCACATCTATGGGCCGGTAACTGCTGCAAAGACGATTTATGAGGATGAACAGGGTTACTTGATAATGGTTAGCCTGCCTTTTGCTGATCAACAGAGTGTGAAGGTTTCTTGGAGGAATAGTCTTACCCATGGGATAGTGAAGATACTCTGTGTCAGTACCGCTCGGATGCCATATGTAAAGAGGCATGATAGAACATTCAAGCTGACCGACCCTTCTCCTGAGCATTGCCCCCCAGGGGAATTCATAAGAGAGATACCGCTTGCCACTCGAATCCCAGAAGATGCTAAGTTGGAAGCATACTATGATGAGACTGGTGCCGTGCTAGAAATAATGGTTCCTAAACATCGTATTGGGCCTGAAGAACATGAAGTTCGTGTGTGCTTGCGCCCCCCTCATCTTGGAGCTAATAATCTTACGTTGACATGAATATGTTGGAATAGTATGTGATGGGTGGTTCCTTTGGCCAATTTCCATTGTTTACTAACTATGCAGCATAAAAGGAAATTTGTGAAATGGAAGCGCATTCTTGCCATATTCAACTCTCCTTTGCAATTTGGTTTGGCTGACTATTCTTGGTGGTTTTTCATGTTTTGTTGGATATTTTTAGAGAGCTGCATGCTTGAATGTCCTGATGAATGCTGAGGTTTGAGAACATCTTTGGGATTCATGTTGAAACTTTTAACATGAGGAATCAAGTTAAATTCGACTTTTCTTTGGTCATCTGGTTGATTGTCTTGTTGGCTTGGTTGTAAACCAGTTTTTGTGGTTCAACGACATATTTGCATGGAAATTAATATACTTTCAGTAAAAACCTGTCATGCTTCTGTTCTGTGTGCAGCAGGAGATTCTTCATTGTGCTTATATACATTCTCAAAGTGATTCTATCCCTATACTCTGTTTATGTTCCTGCTGAATATTTTTGCTTGTGTCAGTTTGAAGCGGACTGGTGATAAAAAGTGTATAGCGAGTTAAAGAGACACTGTCCTCAGTATATGTAAAAGCCTCTTAAATATTTGGATATGTCTAGTAGTTGTTGTAACTTACCATCTGCAGGTTTTTATTTCATATGTAGAATGTCGCATTTTATGATGGGTCACAGCCAGTGCTACTGAATGTCCCCAGAATTTCCTGTAAATTTGTGTTTGTAGCCTCTTTGCCAATCATGTTATGTTCATGTATTCTGCTACTCTCTCCCCGCCCCCGCCCCTTCTTGTTTTCTCAGTTAGTCTTTTACTCCTCTTAAGGCTTTTATTCGATGAATGTATTGGTTTTCTTTTCTTGCCACGTTTGCCCAGTGTTCTTATCTTGACCTGCAATTAAATATTTTCCTGCATTGTTTGTTCTTTCTGATTTCTTAGCACACTGATACTGCTGTCATTGCCTAGACAGTCGCTGATAATGTTGATTTACCTTAGGCTCCTGTGTATGTAGATTTACGGTGGGCCCTCTGTAGATGGAATTTGTGTTGGTTGTTCGTTGGTTGATATATTTAAATTGTTCTCTGTATCAGTGTGGTTGTCGAGGTATAGCAGAATGGTGATTTGTCTTTCATTTTTTTCAGTGTTGCTGGTGCATGCCTATTTCTTGATCATTTTTGTAACTTACCATCCCTGACAGCTTACGGTGACTGTTGCAGGATGACCATTAGTTTGAAATCTACGTGTAATTATGGTACCCTAAACTAAAATTTTATATATATATATATATATATATATATATATATATATATATATATATATATATATATATATATATATATATTCAAATATGAATTTGAATATGAATTCGGATATTATCTATATCTATAAGTTCGAATCAAATTCAGATAGAAAATAATACTATCCATATCCGTACTATAATTTTCAAATTTTATCCAAATCTGATCAAACTCTATTTTTCGAATTTGATCGGATTTAGATAAGATATATACCATCGAATCGAATCAAGTTTACCGTCCCTAAATCTAATATTATATTATAATATATTTATATTATATTTATATTAATATAAATATAATATTTATATTTATATAAAATTTGAATAAAAATATATGATTTATATCTATTAAAAATATAATAAATTTTTTATATAAATTTTTTTAAAAAAATATTCATTCAAACATATACTACTTTATAAAATTTTATTTTTCAAAAATTATTTTTTTTAAAAAAAATTCACGAATCAAATAAACCCCCTTAAGTATGGTATATAGCTCCACTCTCGATAGATTTTCATAGAACCCAAATATCCTCAGAATCTCGGATTTTGCAATTATTCGACCGTTCATCTTCACCAAATTGCAATTTAAAATCAACAATAAATGACATTTGACCTGGCATTCAGGAGTATCTTTGATGATGAGCAGGTCTAGCATAGACCGCCTACATCTAACTCACGCCCAATTCCTAATGGAGATAACATTTTCATAGACAAATTTAAACATGACTGTCAATAGGGGCATTCCGGTCGTATGACCTGTCTCAAACAAGTAAACAAGATGCGAGTTTTCAAGAACAACTTCCCTATATCCATGGAAAGACTAATCCATTATATTCACGGAAAAACTAAGATAATCATCACAGATGCAATGCGCCACCAGAAAAATGGAAACGAAAACTAAAAATTTGGGTGAACTGCAAAGACACCAAACACACCATGCGACCACTAGAGCACCACAACCGAGAAACTGAGAACAGAGGTGAACAAACACCAAACACACATGCTATACTAAAGCATTTTAATCAACTTCCTCAATCTTGGGCCCTGCACCACTGCCACCACCAGCTGCCGGAATGTCCTCATCCATGCCACCAGCCATGTCTGCACCCGCACCCTGGTACATCTTAGCAATGATTGGGTTGCATATGCTCTCCAGCTCCTTCATTTTGTCTTCAAACTCGTCTGCCTCAGCTAGCTGGTTGCCATCCAGCCAATTGATGGCCTGCTCGATAGCATCCTCAATTTTCTTCTTGTCAGCCTGTGGCAACTTGGCGGCAATCTTTTCATCTCTAACAGTGTTTCTCATATTGTAGGCATAGTTCTCCAAGGCATTCTTCGCCTCCACCTTCTTTTTGTGCTCCTCATCCTCAGCCTTGTACTTCTCGGCCTCTTGGACCATCTTCTCGATCTCCTCCTTGCTCAACCTGCCCTTGTCATTGGTGATCGTGATCTTGTTCTTCTGCCCGGTGGTCTTATCCTCAGCGGCCACATTCAAGATGCCATTGGCATCAATATCAAAGCAAACATTGATCTGAGGCACTCCTCTTGGAGCAGGAGGAATGCCGGATAGCTCAAATTTACCAAGAAGGTTGTTGTCCCTCGTCCTGGTTCTCTCACCCTCATATACCTGAATCAAGACACCGGGCTGGTTGTCGGAGTAGGTGGAGAAGACCTGCTCCTTCTTGGTTGGAATGGTAGTGTTCCTTGGAATCAAGACAGTCATCACCCCTCCTGCAGTCTCCAAACCAAGAGAGAGAGGGGTCACATCCAGCAAAAGCAAGTCCTGGACCTTCTCATTGCCCTCACCGCTCAAGATGGCAGCTTGGACAGCAGCGCCATAGGCAACAGCCTCATCAGGGTTGATGCTCTTGCAGAGCTCCTTCCCATTAAAGAAGTCCTGAAGAAGCTGCTGCACCTTGGGAATTCTGGTCGATCCACCGACAAGGACGACATCATGGATACTGCTCTTGTCCATCTTGGCATCTCTCAGGCACTTCTCCACGGGCTCCATGCACTTTCTGAACAGGTCCATGTTGAGCTCCTCAAATCTGGCACGGGTGATGGGGGAGTAGAAATCAATACCCTCATACAGGGAATCAATCTCAATGGTGGTCTGGGCAGTCGAAGAGAGTGTCCTCTTCGCTCTCTCACAAGCTGTCCTCAATCTCCTCAGGGCCCGGGGGTTGCCACTAATGTCCTTCTTGTGCTTCCTCTTGAACTCCTGAACAAAATGGTTGACCATCCGGTTGTCAAAGTCCTCACCACCAAGGTGGGTGTCACCAGCAGTCGCCT
Organism: Elaeis guineensis; assembly: GCF_000442705.2. Lineage (NCBI taxonomy): Eukaryota > Viridiplantae > Streptophyta > Magnoliopsida > Arecales > Arecaceae > Elaeis > Elaeis guineensis. The sequence continues at coordinate 129,433,131 of NC_025997.2, read as the reverse complement.
TCACCTCAAAGATACCTTCTTCAATGGTGAGAAGAGAGACATCAAAGGTGCCACCACCAAGGTCGAAGATAAGAACATTCTTCTCGCTAGAGCTGCCAGCCTTCTTGTCAAGACCATAGGCAATAGCAGCAGCGGTTGGCTCATTGATAATTCGCATAACATTGAGGCCAGAAATGACACCAGCATCTTTGGTGGCCTGACGCTGGGAGTCGTTGAAGTAGGCAGGGACTGTAACAACTGCGTTCTTAATAGTAGAACCAAGGTAGGCTTCAGCAATCTCTTTCATCTTCATGAGGACCATGGATGAAATCTCCTCTGCAGAGAACTGCTTCTCCTCGCCCTTGTACTGGACCCCAATCATGGGCTTGTCACCAGGGCCTGCAATGACCTTGAATGGCCATAGCTTCATGTCACTCTGGACAGAGGGGTCACTGAATCGTCTGCCAATCAATCTCTTTGCATCTGGGCGCAACCATAAACACAAACAGATCAAAGATTGTCAAGGGTAAACCCCAAAAACACAAAAAGCTAGATGCAAAGTCTTTCAAAAAAGATAAAATAAACACGTCATGACAACAAGTAGCACCAGTTCTCAATAAATCCTAAGAATTTAAAGTGAAAATAAAAATAGCCTATAGAATGATCCAGAAAGACTTTCATGATCGCAATCTTATCATTGAATAGTATTTTGAACTTGAAATCAATAAAATTAAATTTGATCCAGATCATGTCAGTTTGGCTTAGAATTCAGGATTACAATTCAAGCCCCTATATACTTTCTCGATTTATAATTCATCAAATATATATATATTATAAATCTACCTCCATATAAATGGCTTAATTTGTAAATTAAATACCTTCCATTTTTGTTATAAATCCAGAATATCCAACTAAAACACAAATTTATAACACGGTTGGTAGCTCCGAATCTTTATAAAAATAAAAATAAAAAACTTATAATCCACACTATGCATAAAATTTTTTTATTATTTTAATTATTTTTAAAATATATATATAATAGATATTATTAAATTAATAAAATAAAATATTTTTTGAAGAAAAAATTGTATTTCTTGGCACCAGATTATAAGCCAGTCTTTATAAAGATATATACATTAACTATGTATATTATAAATCTAACTCTATATGCATAGTTAAAGATGACAAAATCGATCCGACCCGATAGGACATCCTATCCAAATCCGATCCAATCTTATTTTTCGGATTTGATCGGATTTGAATTCGAATTTGAATAAAACTAAAAATTGAAACAAGGATATAGATAAAGTATGAATAATACTATTTTCTATCCAAATTCGATCCAAATCTATAGATATAGATAATATCCGAATCCAAATCTAAATATATAAATATAAATATATATATATATATATTTATAATTTTATTTTAATAATTTTATTTTAATTAATAATATATATAATTATTTTGATTATTTATATATTTTATATTAAATTATAATTTTATTGTTATATTTGATTCTTATAAATTTAGACTTATAAATTATGTTATATATTGAATTAATAATTTTATTTTGATTGATAATATATATAAAATTATTTTAATTATTTTTTTTTTAAATAAAATATATACGAGATAGATATGAATTGGATACGAAAAAAAAAATTATTCGTGAATATCTCCGGATCCATTGAATATAAAAATAAATATCTCTTTTCTTACTTGATAGAATTTAAATATAAAATATTAAATTTAAATTTAAAAATAAATAATAAAATATACTATTCAAATCCTATCCATTGCCATCTCCTAGCTTAAGTTGTGCACAAAAATATCCTCTATAATCTTTTCATAAATCCCGTATTTCCAAAAAAAAAAACACAAATTTTTGATGCAGTTGATAGCTTCTTATCTTTATAAACACATATCTTTTTACAAATCCCGTTTTTCCAAAGAAAACACAAATTTTTGATGCAGTTGATAGCTTCTTATCTTTATAAACACATATACAATAAAAATGTTACAGATCTCCTAGATATAGATGGAAAACAGGTTCCTTATGCAAAACACGTTAATTAGATATAATAAACAAGTTTCAAGTTATGTAAAAAGTATTCGAAATAGCTTTTAAACTACATAACCCTACGAATAACACGGATCATTCTGCACAAAGCAGATTCGTTAGACTAAAACCTCATGTTACAACGTTGAATCTTTCTGACCAAAAACTAAACACACATCATTTGCTCCGATCCCTATAACAAAATTTTAAAAAAATACAGGATTTTCCCTTCATTAGAAAAATCATATCGAATATCTAAAAGCTGGCAGGCTTTAAATAACGACAAGGTACACCCATAGAATAAAGCAAAAATTAATTTCCCAAACCAACCCACAAATCAAGCAAGTGACCAAAAATTTATTTTTTTTTAAAAAAAAAAACTCCATCGTGACTAGAAAAAAAATATATATATATATATATGAAACATTCAGACATATATATCAAAAAAGACATGAACAAATTTCATCAATATCTCAAACTTACAGAATTTCCATGAATTCCATCGAACGTAGCACTACAAATGCCATAACTACTTACCGAAGACGGTGTTAGTGGGGTTCATAGCGACCTGGTTCTTGGCCGCATCGCCGATGAGCCTCTCGGTGTCGGTGAACGCGACGTAGGACGGGGTGGTGCGGTTCCCTTGGTCATTGGCGATGATCTCCACCCTATCGTGCTGCCATACGCCGACGCATGAATAGGTCGTCCCAAGATCGATCCCGATCGCCGGACCATCGGCCTTCGCCATGGCTTCTCTTTCGCAGATCTAATTGAAGAGAAGAATTACACAAAGAGATCGGAAAAAATAGAGATTAAAAGAGAGTAGAATTGGAGTCCTTGGAACAGAAAGAAGAAGAGGTCTTAAGAAGGTAAGGAATACCGTCAATGTGAGGAAAGGAGAGGTGGAAAGGGCACGCTTTTATTGGATGGGCTCGATTCCGGAAGGTTCGAGCGGGGGAAGCATGGCCGTTGGATTGGTTGGAGATGGACGGTGGATAAAGGGGATTGCCGTGCTCGTAACGCGATCGATGATTCGTACACCTTCTGGGGAATTCCAGAAGCGTCTTGGCTTCCCGTTTTGGGAAGAGTGGGGAAGTCGGCGCGTCTGCCCGGCCACTCCACGTCTGCCACCTTACGATATCCGATTGGGTTGGAATCCTGTCGGTACCTGGCCCCACTACTCCCGATTCTTTTGTTGTGGGTTCAGTTGGACCGGATGGGCCGGAAGGATAAACCGCTTCCTCTCTCCCCCGTCCATTTGGTTTTAAATTCTGAACCTATAGAAGCCCAACACATATCATTTCGGATTCTCTCGAGTTCATCACGCGAACAATCAGGGGCGTTCATATTTTACGCGGTGGAAGCCGCTATATCAAAACCGTTGCAATCGCGGTGGAAGAACTTGATTCTAAACATAGTTATCAAGAAGTAAGCACGTGGATGTATATGCATAGAGAAGATAGAATGGTAAGCTTTATTTCAAGATTCAAAATTTGCGAGGTTTTTTTTTTTTTTTTTTTTTTTCTGAGAACATTAGACAATTGTTTTTTAGTAACAAATTTTTATCAGAATTGAGAAACAAACAAACCAGAGATAACTCTCTAACAACCGTAAAAGAGAAGCAAACAGATGGGAGTCAAAATTAGAAGAGATATGTAAGTTTCTGGATTATCATTGGATCGAGCCCGAGCTACAGATTAAAAATATAAATATATTAATAATATAAATATATTATATATTATTTTAATTATTATTATTATTGTAAAATTTTTATTTTATTTATTGCACATAAAAATCTTCATGAAAAATATGATATGTTTTAAATATAATATTGATTAAGAATCCAAAATTATCAAATATTATATAAATAAAAATTTTAAACCATCCAAATCTCTTGCTACATCTGTCACATGAGGTGTTCATGAAAACTCAAGTTCAACTCCGAGTTGAACATACCGAGTTGATTCAATTATAAAATGAGAGCTACATCGGCACCGTTTTGTGAATCACTGATTTATATCTTTATTTTGATTTTTTTTTTTTTCCGACAGCGTTGGACAAATGCACCTTGCAAAGATGGGAAAAAGAAAAGACTTTATTCAAGCAATGATTTCATTCTTCCTTTCCTGTTTTGGAGGGTGGGGGTGGATGAATGATGATGTATGCATTTTTTTTTTTTTTTTTTTGATAAAGATGATATATGCACTTTACAAGACTAGAGATTATGGGTGATATTTCCGTTTTTGCTCTTGGTTTTGTTCTTCCTTCAACACTTTCACTTCGGGGATGGTAGCAACCAGTAATGCATTAGCTCACTTCAAAGTCGATTTAACTATAATTTGTATAATTAGGTCTCTTACTTAGCATGCTCTTGCTTTGAAGAATCTCCCCAGTCATATCCTAATAAAAATACATCTATGCACTACCCTGAAAGAGGGTCCACAACTCTCCCAGCGCGCCAAGTCTCAGATGCCAAGGAGCACCCATGCATTTTTTTTTCCCCCAAAACCAACTCCACCCATAGCTGGGAGTCGCGAATGCCCAAGCATTGAGGGAAAATAAAAAAAAACTTCGTCGTGCACCACTCCGCCCCTATTCCTCCCCCTCTACTTTCATATGCCATCGCTCCACTCCCCACCTCCGCTCCTTCTCTCATCTAGGTCAGACCTATCGTAGCTCGATCCCATTAACATGGTGAGTAACGGGGGAGGGATACTATTTTTTTCTTCTTTTTTTTATATATATTTTTTGCAGCTTCATACCATAACTAATTTTATATATATTTGATATTTTTAAAAAAAAAATACAGTAACTATACTATGATTTTCATACTAGTTTCTGTCTACGAGTACACATTTATATTAATATTTATAAATTAACTAGCTAAGCCCTTTGCTAGATAGGTTAAATTTATTATTAAATTTATTATTATCCTAAAATTTACTCAATGATCTCATATATATTTTTTAATATTTATTGTGACTAATTTTATTTTGATTATAAAATATTTTTAGATATAATTTGTTATTAAATTACTAATTTAATAATTGACTGTAATTTTATGAGGCGATGCTGCCATCACGAAGATAGTGAAAAATTCTCCTTAATATAACAAGGAGTGTCAAAAGCATCGAAGATAAACAAATTATCGTAATTTTTGAAGAGGATATGAATGAGACGTTGGATCACCATCTTCCATGTCTACTATGACAAGAGTCCAAATATTAAGAGAGATAGAGGGAAAGATGCCAACCGTCATTGCCTAAGCCTTGCTGGATCTTCAAGAAAAGGATCTCGAAGATGAAGGAACGAAATCCTCCAGCAAACCGGTGGCAAGAGATTGAACGGCGGTGATCTCTCGTCAATTCAGTTGAACAAAGAGTGTCATTTTATAAAAAGCACTGTCTTGCATGTGAATGGGATATGTTGTAGGTAGTTTTTTTTTTTTTTGATGAATCTTCCTTCCTTTGCTAATGAATTGTATGCACCGTCTATAAATATATTATTTATTTAAAATAAAAATTTTTATCAGCAAAAGGTCTAATGCACCAATTTCTTATCTTTTTGGTATTTATGTGGTTTTTATTGATTTGATTATGTTTAGAGACTATTTAATATAATTATAGTTTTTATTTATCAATATATTTTTATTATTTATTTTTATTATTTAATTAATTTTGATGCACAGCACGATTGCATGCTAGTTGTGCGTGAATACGAGTATGCTATATATCTCATTTACAAAATTATAGATTCTTTTCTCACAACAAAAAATAACTTCAAGCTATAGTTAGGCAAATATATCTGTCAAATAGATCTGCTAACCTTGGCAAATGAAGAAATTATATTCTACACTGTATGTACCATACGATCATGTCGTAGTCAATCACAATCACTTATTTTTATAAATTTTATTTATTAATGCTTATCTCAATGTATCATTATAGAAATAATTAGCTATGATTACTTATATACACGGCCACATGGTAGATATAAAGCAGAATATAATTTTTCCAACGAATGCGGGCTGGGAGATAGAAACACTATTTTTCACACACACAAAAAAAAAAAAAAAAAACAAAACAAAACAAAAACAAAAACAACCTCAAATTTGGTAACTAGGCGGCTGGTTTAAAAGCGAAGCGCGTTGCCTAATGTCCACACCCAGTCGATCATATTTCTACTCCGGTTCCATTGTCCCACTGCCTCGCCGCCGCCCGTTAGCCGAGCTCTTGCGCTCCTTCTTTTCAACGAGGTGTTTGATGAATTCTCGCACCACGCGCGCCGCGCCAAATAAACGACGAGCTGGCTAGGTGGTGCAACAAGATCCCAGCGCTCCAACCCAAGGCTACCACCCCTTCCCCTCTTCTTCTCTGCCTCCAAAACCTCTCCACGCTCTCATGTCCGCCCGCAGAACCCGCTCCGAATGGGGTCCTTCTTCTCTCCGACCACCCAAACCCCGAGGTCTCCCTCTTCCTCCAAAAAGGCTTTGCAGAGATCTCCAACGCTCTCACTGGGAGGGCAATCCACTGCCTTTCTCTCCGGCGCTCCATCTACCTCAGCCTCTTCCACTACAACACCCTCATCAACATGTATTTCAGGTTCGGCCGCTTGGAGACCGCTCTTAAAGTGTTCGATCACATGCCTCAGAGAAACGATGCCTCTTGGAATACAGCAATTTCTGGCTGCGTTAGAGTGGGTTCCTTTGCTAAAGCTGTTGAATTGTTCCGAGAGATGAGGGAAGATGGCATCGAGCCCAACAAGTTTGTGCTTGCAAGCCTCCTGACTGCCTGTAACCGGTGGGCAGAGATGGTTGGAAAAGGTATCGAAATCCATGCTTTTGTTTTGAAAATTGGGATGATGAGTAACGTATATGTTGGAACTGCACTGTTGCATTTGTATGGCGGTTACGGATTCTTGTCTGATGCTCAGAGACTCTTTCAGGACATGCCCGAGAGGAATGTTGTCTCCTGGACTGCCTTGATGGTGAGCGTTTCCACAAATGGGTATCCACAGGAGGCCCTCAAGGCTTATTGGCGGATGAGGAGGGAAGGAGTGGTTTGCAATCAAAACTCTTTTACAACAGCAATTAGTTCTTGTGGGTTGCTTGAGGATGAGAAGTTGAGCCTTCAAGTTATTGCCCATGTCGTGGTTACTGGATTCGAGACTGATGTTTCGGTGGCAAACTCTCTGATAACATTGTTTGGGAATCTCGGGAGGATAGGTGATGCTGAATGCATCTTTAACCATATGGAACAAAAGGACACGATATCATGGAATTCGATGATATCAGCATATTCACGTGAGGGAATGCACAAGGAGTCATTGCAGTTGTTTTCAGGCATGCGTCATGGTAATATCAAGCCAGATACCACCACTTTCTCCAGTTTAATAACAGCATGTAGCTGTTTGGATCATCTGAAGTGGGGAAAGGGACTTCATGCCCTAAGTGTTAAAGATGGTCTTGATTTATTTGTTTCTGCGGCCAATGCCCTTGTGAATATGTACTCCACGACAGGGAAGTATGAAGAGGCAGAGGTGTTGTTTCATGACATGCCCAAAAGAGATCTGATTTCATGGAACTCTATGATATCTTCCTATGTCCAGAGCGGGCAATGCACAGATGCCTTGAAGCTTGTAGCTCAACAGATTCAAACAGAGAAAGAAATAAATCATGTGACATTTGCTAATGCACTTGCTGCATGTTCGAGTCCCAAGGCTCTGTTGGATGGCAAGACTGTTCATGCCCTTACAATTCACATTGGTCTCCAAGAGAACTTGTTGGTGGGTAATGCTTTAATCACCATGTATGGGAAATGCAATGCTATGAGAGAAGCTGGGTTGGTGTTTCAAACAATGCCTGATCATGATGTTGTTACATTCAACGCACTCATAGGTGGACATGCAGAGAACGAAGAGCAAAGGGAGGCAGTGCTGGTATATAATTGGATGAGAGAAGCTGGAATAACAGCAAATTACATCACCATGGTGAACATCCTTGGTGCTTGCTTCACTCCAAATGACCTACTGAAATATGGAAAGCCGCTTCATGCACATGTAGTATCCACTGGATTTGAATCAGATGAGTATGTAAAGAATTCTCTGATCACAATGTATGCCAAGTGTGATGATTTGGATTCCAGTGCATATATCTTTGATGGCTTGGGCAACAAAACTGCAGTTTCATGGAATGCTATGATTGCTTCAAAAGCACGCCATGGACATGGAGAGGATGCTTTAAAGCTCTTTATGGAAATGCAGCATGTTGGAATTGCTTTAGATCAGTTCAGTCTCACTAGCGGCCTTGCAGCTAGCACAAGTTTGGCATCACTTGAGGAAGGACAGCAACTTCACTGTCTGACTACTAAACTTGGATTTGATTCGGACATTCATGTGATAAATGCTGCAATGGATATGTATGGGAAATGTGGAAAGATGGATGATATGTTGAAATTACTCCCTGAGCCTACTGAACGATCCCAGCAATCATGGAATATTTTAATATCAGGGCATGCAAGACATGGTTCCTTTGGGAAGGCTGAAGATATGTTTAAACAGATGCTTTCAGTAGGACGGAAACCTGATTATGTTACCCTTGTTTCTCTTCTGTCTGCTTGCAATCATGCGGGCCTAGTAGACAAAGGCATTGGTTACTACAATGCAATGACTTCAAAGTTTGGTATCTCCCCAAGAATAGAGCACTGTGTCTGTATGGTTGATCTACTTGGACGTTCAGGGAGGCTTGTTGAAGCAGAAAGGTTTATTGAAAACATGCCTGTATCACCAAATGATCTAATTTGGCGTAGTTTGCTATCTTCCAGTCGAACTTACAGAAATTTGGATATTGGTAGGAAAGCTGCCCAACGTCTTCTTGAGTTGGACCCCTTAGATGACTCAGCTTATGTTCTTTTATCAAATGTATATGCTACCAATGGAAGGTGGGAAGATGTAGACAAATTGAGAATGCATATGAAGTCAATCAATTTGAAAAAGAGACCAGCTTGCAGTTGGATTAAGGTGAAGAATGAAGTGAATTCCTTTGGCATCGGGGACAAGAGTCACCCACAGGCATTGCGGATCTATTCAAAGTTGGAAGAGATTTTGCAAATGGTTAAACAAGTGGGTTATGTTGCTGATACCTCCTTCGCATTGCACGACACAGACGAAGAACAGAAAGAGCATAACCTTTGGAGCCACAGTGAGAAGCTTGCTCTGGCATTTGGGCTGCTGAATGTGCCAGAAGGATCTACCATAAGGGTATTTAAGAATCTTCGAGTTTGTGGGGATTGCCATATGGTTTACAAATTGGTTAGCAAGGCTGTTGATCGGGAAATAGTGCTGCGGGATGCATACAGGTTCCACCATTTTACAGGTGGAGAGTGTTCTTGCTCAGATTATTGGTAGTGATATATTGAGAAAAATAATTGTTCGAAATTCTCAGTTGTGCAGTCTGTTTTTGAACCGTATCCTCAAGGCGACACTCCTGCTGCTGAGTTATTTATCGATTATTTGTTTTAATTTATTATTTTGAGAATAGATTAAATTTGATATTCTGCATTTTTCTGAATCTGCTCTGTGTTCCTGAAGTTTTGCTTTTATTGAGAAATTGCCTCGGGGTCCTTTTTTCTTTTTGGGTATCAATTGCCTCAAGGTCTTTATTAGTCTTTCATTGTGCATCGCATGGCAGAACTGAGTTCTCTTATCAGATCCAAGACCTTCTATGAGAAGCCAAGCTCTCACTTATGAAGTGATAGCTTTTGAATCCAAGTCCCTGGAGTTTGCTAAATTTAGTGTCTTCCAAACCAAGAAAGCTGCAAGCCGAGCAAACTAACATAGATTCGCTGCTTTTGTGATTTGAAATCAAACCATTTGTTAGTTGGTCTGTCGTAAATAACTTGAGTTGGGTGAGTTTTGCTGAGAACAATACTGAGAAACAATTGGAAAAGGATTTTGTCTATGGACTATTGTAATACAACAATACTTAATTTCGAGCTTTAATCCCAAACTATTGGGGCTCTGTAACATGAATCATTTTCGTTGCTTCGTCTCAACTATTCTTACACTTAAATCGCGCACCACTGTAAGCAATGTATCATTACATTCATATGAATCGTACTTAATAGGATTTGGGCTAGAATGGATTATGCCCCATTCTATTCCCTTTAGGAAAAGTAATCTCAGTTTATGAGGTAGGCTTCCCGCATGATTGCATGGGAGGCCTGTTAATTAGAAATTATTTAGTTCTTCTGGAAAGATAGCACGATGTGCTCCCTTTGTTTGTCCACGACTTCATCAAATCCAACACTAAGAGATAATGTTTTTTTTTTTTTTTTTTTTTTTTTTTTTTTCTCTTGAGCAAGTGTTGCTCCTTGTCATCTCATCTTTTATGTGAAAGGCACTCAAACAGGAATGATGGATATAAAAATATTATTATGCTTGGTCACATGACTCAAACTGACATCTCATCTAACATATTGATTGGTGCCTGAAATAATAATGAATAATGTAAATTTAGGATCTCACTAAGCCAAATTTTCCCACCTAAATTATTAGTTGATGGACCACTCAATCACATCCATCTAATCTATGTATCCTTTCCACAGCAATTTTTTGTACACCGCCTATGACGTAGAAAATTCAACGTAGAGTGCACCGCTTCATCTTATTAGACCATGTAGCCATCATTTTTCTATATGCATTTAATATAGGTAGTTCTACTTTTTGTTTGAAATTTTGAATGGAGAAATACTTCTACCCTTCCGACATCCTATGAAAAAATTATAGCATTCTATACCGATATTATGACATCCTGTATTGGAATTATAATTTTTTTCACAGGATGTCATAATTTTTTCATAGGATGTCATAAAGAGAGAAGGACATTTTTGACATTGAAAAATTTCAACGCAAGATATCATCAATTTTTTATTATTGAAAAATTTTATAAATTTTTTAATGATAAAAATATCCTTCCTTCTTTATGATATTTTATGAAAAAATTATAGCATCATGTGTAGAAAGTCATAATTTCAACACAGTACAGGATGTCATAATTTTTTCGAAAGTAAAAGAATATTTTCTTCATTCAAAATTTTAAATAAAAAAATAAAATCATATTAAATAGATATTAAATATGTATTAGAAAGTGATGACTATATAGTCTAATCGGAAGAGATAGTATGCTTCATATCGAATTTTTTATACCACAAGCTATTTACAAAGAATTTCTCATCCTTTCATCAGTTCATAACCCTAATAAAGTTAAGAATGCAAGTGGGCCAGGTATCAGATGACGGAGAAACTAAACTTTCACCCTAACCCAATCAACAAGCTATTTTCTCTTTTTTTTGTTTTTTTGTTTGTTTCTGTTAGACCAAGATTGGCTAATCCGCACTCATCACCTGAACCGTTGCCCTAATGACCACTCCATCTTACTTGGATCAAAGTCTGGACTATCAAATAAACCGGGTTACTACTGGCGGAAGCGATGGAATCAATTAATCGAGGACCGTAAGAAAAGGCTGAGACCAACCAGATTTGGAAATTTGGCCGATAAGTTTGACCCCTTATCATCACCAACCTGGAGAGCACGCAGCCCAAGCCACTGTTTTGAACGCATCCTCATCTAATGGCTGGAAACCAAGCCCGCCCGCTTTTTTCTTTTTCCTTTTTTAACTTCCTCCCCTTTGGTCAACTCAGCGGTACTTTCTGACCTAGAACGGCGCGCCATTCATCACATCATCTACGGCCTAACTCGCTCCCAATCCCACCGGAAGAAAAAACCACCTAAGGACCGTTCATCATGTATTTTATTTATTTTTTTTATTATCAGAAAGATAATTACAAAAATTAATATAAAAAAATAAATTAAATATTATTATTTTTTTAATATAATATTTATATATTTATAAAAAAATATGTTTAAAAGTAAAAAAAATTCATGACCATAAATGTTCAAGAACATGGTGTGCCTCTTTATCCGTTTCAAGAAAGATGGGATAAGTAAAATTAGACGAGAGGATTAAATGGACAGAATCAAATAAGTAAAAAAATATTAATTTTATGATATATAATTTTTTTATATATAATATTTTTATAAATAAAATAATTAAGATAAAAAATAAAAAAATTAAAAAAATTATATATATATATATTTGAGATAAATTTTATTATTATTTATACTTACTCAAAATCTGATATGAATTAAATAAAATTTATTTTATAAAAATTATATTAAATTTAATATTTAATAAAATAAAATAAATTATATTTTTATTATTTTTATTAATATAATTGTGATAACTAATGTCATTATTTTAACCACAAATATCATTATTATTATTATCATCTTTATTATTATTTATTATATTATTAATATTTATTTTATTACTATATAATTATTATTATTATTAATATCATCGTCATTATTTTATTTCTATCATATCATCACATCGTTACTATCATCGTAATACAATCATCATGCTTGCTCCGATGCCATCTGTCATCTCTATTATCTTTTACGTGATTCCCTTGCAATCAATATATTTATTTTAATAAATAATTAATTATATCAAATATACAAAGAAATTTATTTTTTTTTAAAATTTATAAATATTTTTTTAATTTTTGAAAATTAAGATTTCTAAATCATGACTTCTTGTAAAATTCGAAACCACGCCTCCCCCAACATAAATCAGACGGTCACGATCATCCGACCCGACGTAAGTCCTGCACTCGCTGCCGGCGACACAGCGTGGTCCACGTCGCGCCAAAAGTACCAGCCGTCGGTCAAAATTCTCAGCAGAAACTGGTCAGCGTCTGGTCTCAATCGTACTGGGAGGCCCAACATTCACACCAAGATGGTTCATGACCACGTGGCTTCTATTGATTTGTAGTGTCACTACGAGTCATCAATTTCGCCGGTCCATCCTGTCACGCTGCATGCCAGCTGCGAAGAGACGGTTTGGGCCCCGTAGATTTGCGCTGGAGATCACGATTCGATTGCCATACTAGAGGACACCACGGAAACGGAATATATAGTAAAAGAATAAAAATTTAAATGAATTTATAAAAATAATAAGATATTTTTATTTTATTTAAAATTCTCTTCTCTTTCTCCCCTTCGTCCGTCCCCCATCCCCTCTTCCGCAGTCGGGCCCTCGCCTATATATACCCACTCGTGTCGGTCTTGTGCTTGTTCCTTTTCTCATTCCCCTCTTTCCCATTTGGTTCAGAAGACTCCCCCTTCTCTCACACACATCTCTCCCTCTTCCTTGGCCGCATCTCTAGACGCATCTCTATCTAGTTGCCTTGTTGATGGCCGCGACGAGCCAAGCAAGCCAAGCGAGCCTGCTCCTCGCGAAGCAGCTGAAAGGTGTGGATCTGATCGTTTGCGCATCGATTCTGATCGTGTCTAGGGATTTTCTTTTCTTTTTTTTTTTCGTAGGATTTGTTATGAACTGGGTCTCTTGGAAGGGATCGATGGGATGAAATTTTTTTCTTCTTGTTCTTGTTGTTGATGATGGATCAGATCTTACCAAAAATCCCGTGGACGGTTTCTCGGCCGGCCTGGTCGATGATAGCAATATTTTCGAGTGGAACGTGACGATCATCGGCCCCCCCGATACACTCTAGTGAGTAGTTACTTCTCAGCTCGCGTATTCATGGTTTTCTTCTCTGCTTTCTGTTGTTGTTCTCTCTTCTTTTTTGTTATTGTGAATTCTCTTTGTGGAAATGCGGGCTTTGTATTGTTTTGGCTAATTGATGGTTTGGACTGCTTGAAAATTGGGATTTTTATGGATTCGCTCGAGCTAGGGGTGGTTCGGCTTGTAAAGTTAGGGTCTTTATTTGGTTGCTTGGGGATTTGCATGCTTTGAACATGGAAAGATTAGATCTTTGCTTGTGAAACCTTTATTTGTCGATTTACTCTAATAAGATTTTGTTCTTCAATATCAAAACCAATCTGTCAAAAAATTTTCAATGTCTGAGTTTTGCAGGGTGATCCATAAATTTACATATAAACCCTTGATGTTTGAGAACTTGGCTCTGGATAGGAACCAAAGTAAAGCAGGATCTTTAAAGCTGACCCTAAGTTTATGAGTCAGGGTTCTTGATTTTGCTGGAGGCTATGAGTGGGAACTTTAAGACCATCTGCTAAATTTTGTTTCATCGTTTGTACCTGCACAGAATGCTTTGTTGACGGTTGTTGCGGTTATCTTGATGGCAGCATTGGATAAGAAAAAAATGGTCAAGTGGGATCATCATGCCTGGTTCACTGTTGATAGAATAATGCCTGTATATGTCTATGCCAATGCTGTTCTATGTGTGCACTGGGGCCAAGGTATAGGAACTTGTAAATTTTGTGAGTTCAAAACTGTTGCAGGGGCTTCTTCTCGTGCAGCTCATTTCCATGTTCTTTGATGATGATCTGTTTGTGAACATACAGGAATTGGGAAAAAAAAAAGTATTGTAAATGTAGAAGAGAATGTCAAACTGTGACATAGTGGATTAAGTATCATCAATTTTTGGTGAATTAAAGCCATGAGGAGTATTTAGAGTTTGGTAAATTCCCTTTTTATTTTTGTGGGGCTAATCCTTGTTCATATCCAATCTTGCAGCGATGGTGGCTATTTTAATGCAATTATGAGCTTTCCTGCCAACTATCCCAATAGCCCTCCAACAGTCAGATTTACATCGGAGATGTGGCATCCAAATGGTTGGTTTCTAAAGCATGTTTCCCTAAATCGTATCTTATTTAGCTTACCATGTGAAACAATATATAAGAATGCCTTTTTTCTTATTGCAACTTCAGTTTATCCTGATGGACGTGTCTGCATATCAATTCTTCATCCACCTGGGGAAGACCCAAATGGATATGAGCTTGCAAGTGAGCGTTGGACACCTGTGCATACGGTATGACTTCACACCTTGTAATGCTGTACGTTCTTCTCTTTATATCGATTTTTTTTTTTTTCCATTGGGTTCTTATTAAGAATGTTTAATTATCTTGGGGATGATGCAAATAGTATTTCATATTTGTGTTCATTTTTGACATTGAACAAATATCCTGTCTTAATGTCATGTGAATTCTAAATGCTGCTAGTTATAGTTGATGGTTGTTGAAAATTTTATGTGGTCAAATAATATGCCTTGTTGTTTCTTAGGAGCTTAACCAGAAAGCTACTTACCAGTATTCATACAATTTGGAATGGATGGGTAGCTCAAAGTCCTTCATTTTCACCTATTTTTTTTTTGTTATCTTGGATGCTAGCATGTAATTATATTCCTAATGCTCATATTATTTTGTGCTCTTTTATCTAAACAGATTTGGGGCCATGTATGGCCATTGTTGTCACATGATCTGGTCATTTTTTATCTCAAAATATTTGCGCCTATGATGTAATCGAATTTAGAGATCTAAGTATAATTTCACAAGGATCAGTAATATCATCTATAATACTTTTACAAACATGTTCTCTTTATTTGATATGGCAATGAAGGATTATGTTGTAACATTCTTCTTTTGGGTGATAAGGTATCTATTTAATGGATGATAGGCAAAACATCTTTTCTGGTGATTTTAAACATCTGGTATCATTAGTTTTTTGGAGTTTTTATATTATCTAGCTTAGCTTCTGCCATAGGAACCTCACAGGTTGTTACTAGCAGAAGAAACTTGAGGCTTGCTCAAGCTTATGGAGGTAACACAAAGTGGTTTTCTAAATTTTGAAGCAATGAAAAATTATTGAAGAATTATGGCATATTAAATAAGCTTACTTTAAGGCTCTATCACAATTTTTTAAGACTCAAAGTTCTTTTTTATTTATAAGGAATAAGGTTCTTTAAATTCTTGATTTCATTTCTAGTAGTTGTCCCAATTTATAGAAGCACATTTTAACATAGACAAGTTGATCAATTTGTATGGATCAATGGTAAGTTATACATGGTTATTTGTTAATCTTATTGAAAATTGGTTGGTGTTAATGCCTCTATTTTATAATTTTAATTTTCTTTCATGTATTTGACCTGATTTGAGCCAAAAATAGATAGATAAATCAATAAAGTAATTCTTGAACCCAATTCAACTTGACCTGGAAGGCAGTTGATTCATCTTGGATTTCTATCATTCAAATATGGATTAGGCTTAGATTGTGGTGAAAGGACATCCAACTTGACCAGCTTGCAGCAAATCAAGTCAGGGAGTCATTGAACTTCCGCGGGGAAAGTTTTGTCTAAGGGACCATGACTTTAGTAGTTTCTAGGTAAATAAGCCTATGATATAATAAGTTGAGTTATTTTAGATGTTTGGGGTCAGTATTGTCTGCAGGATTGCCAGCTTCATTTTCTTCATTTTATATATTATGGTTTGCCTATACTGCTTTGTTGACTATAAGGGATTTACATTCTGCAATTTTTGCATATCTATTTTGGATTTACATGCGGTAATATTTGCATAACTATTTATGATTGGAATCATCTGAAGGTGTAAAGTCTTTGTTTGTATTTCTTTATATACTTTCTTCTACTGGAGCATGTTTCTTCCATCATAATAGTGAGATACATGAAATATGCAGGTTGAAAGCATAGTACTGAGTATCATCTCCATGCTTTCTAGTCCTAATGATGAATCTCCTGCTAACGTTGAAGCTGCTGTAAGTGAAAAATTTGCCATTTTTTTTACATTTTATTGATCACCATGCACTTATGCATCTATGGGCCATCTCTGGGTTGGAAGCTAATGCAGGCTGCAAGAAACAGTTGACATAAAAAAATGTTGGATTAACTTATATTGAATTTGTTATATTTTATGTATATTCTAAATTTTGTGTTCCATTTAGATCTCATCTTATGGTGTCTAATATGCTGTATAGTTTGTCTTCTTGGATATATTCTGAAGTTGCTTTAATAAGAAAATTTGAACAAATATCATAGTAACATATGAAATAACAATAACATCATTGATTTGTTTAATTCAGATGAAATCATCCAACATAAATCTTTGTTTGAGTTGGAATTATGAATATACTAGCTTACTAAATTTGAAGATCTAAAAGACAAAAGTCTAGTGCGGTAAAAATTTGTCGCTTAGTTGTTTTTCTTAAGTATGGACATTTGTAGAAATTTGTGACTTGAAGTTCTTAACCATGGATGGAGGAGCAACACTGTATTTATAAGTTGCATCTCTGTTTATGTCAGAGGCAGTGGAATTAGAGAAGTTGTATGAACTTTTATTTTTTAAGATCTGACTGCATTAGTCTCACGTAAGCTTGATTGGTGGTTGGTAATTCACTCTCACATTGATTATCAATGACAATGGTTTTTATTCTTGGAGTTTTGCTTGTCCTGAAATGTGAAAACATTGACTAATAACTCCGTATGAACTTTTATTTTTTAAGATCTGACTGCATTAGTCTCACGTTGCTTGATTGGTGGTCGGTAATTCACTCTCACATTGATTATCAATGACAATGGTTTTTATTCTTGGAGTTTTGCTTGTCCTGAAATGTGAAAACATTGACTAATAACTCCCTCATCTGGTGGTTTGCAAGAAAGTTGGCAACAAACCTCAGCAGTCAAGTTATAATTCAAGATGACAATGCATATAGGGCTAGACTATTTTCCTTCATTTTTGCCTTTTATATTGTTGGGTTTTGGTGCCTCGAATTCAGCCCATAGTAGTAAGGTCCAAGATGGAGAAGCCCACAGCATTCAGGCCAGTAGGCGCATGGCCTGCGGGCGCCTAGGCCTGCAGGCACGACCACGCGAGGTGTGGTCCACGCATTGCACTTCACATGGTCCAGGTGTGGTGCGTGCGATCGAGCAACTGCGAGTGCAATCAAATGGTTCAGTTTGGTTCTGGAGTCCTAACAGGAGTTTTGTACACGATGGACACAGTTTTAGGGTCTTTAAAAGGGGGCAGACGGCCTGAGTATCGTAGAGGGTGGCGGTCAGAGAGTCTTTCTGAGAGTTGAGGGCTTTGTGAGGATCTTGTGCTTCTTGTTGAGAGATTGATGTATGAGAGTTGTGAGGGTATGATCTCTTCTTGTATTTGTGGATTTTTCTCTCATAGTGAAGTTGCATGTCCTGTGGAGGTAAGCTTTGAGCCGATTCACGTTATTTGATTGTGTCATTTGTGCATCTCTATTCCTTTCTTTTGGGGAATCGACATCGTCATCCGTGTTGCGATCTTGGGTAAAGATCTGTATTTCGCACTCATAAGGGATTTCCCAACATATATTTGGTTGTTTGGCTACATGTCTAAAGATTGAAATGTATATGTTGTTCATGTGCTTGGTGCTGTTGCTATTCTAGATTGGTGTTAGGGAGAAGAGGAGAGGGTATGCTAGGGTTGTCCTTGTACTACCGTGCATCATGATGTTTATGATATTACAAATCACAATTTAGATTATAATATGTGTGATGGTTGGTGGTGCAGTCTAGTAAGCACCTAATACAAAAACTATGGAATGCATGCGTATTAGAGCCAAGGATTTAAATACCATCGGTTAGGTATGCTATCACCGTATTGTACTATTTTGACAAAAAGGATACTGGTATGGGTGTGAGTCACGCTCTTAACTGGTCCATGCCGATTGTATAGTTCCATACCGGTGGTGTGCTAACAGTACGAACTATATCGATTGCTTTTTGTTATTGTTGATTCCAAATGTATTGGTACCAAGGTTTGCTGAACCGGTACCATCGGTCATTTCGGCCGGCCGGCAGTATGGTTCGGTATGGTTTCATACCATACCGAACCGACGACCTGAATCGGAAGAAAAAAGAGAGAAATTGAGAGAAATAGAGAGAGAGAAAGAGGAAGAAATAAAAAAGAGGGAGGGGAAGGAGCCGGCGGGGCCATCGGACGGCCTTCGACTGGCCGCTGTGGCCGTCGGAGGGCACCGTCCACGCGCGCGGCGCCGCAGGCATGAAACAGGGGCATCGCCTCTGTTTCGCAAATTTTTTAAAAAACATGATTTTAAGTGAAGTCAATAAACGATTTGCCGGCTTCATGATTTTTGTTTTTTTTTAAAAAAAAATTCTTAAATCGGCAACTCGTTTGCCGACTTCACGATTTTTGTTTTTTTTTAAAAAAAATCTTAAGTCGGCAATCCAGTTGCCGACTTCATAAGTTTAAGATAAAAAAAAAATCGAAACAGACGTCGTCTGTTTCGAAAAAGAAGAAGGGAGCGGAGCCACGGAGGGGCTCCGTCCGCTCAACCGCCCTCAGGCCGTCGGCGTCGGCTCGTCGGCCATCGAGAGCCTCGCAACGGAGGCACCGTCTGTCCGGTAGGTTCTCCGCCCCCCCTTCGAGCGCTCTCTTTTTTGCTCTCTTGAAAGCCCTATCGGGCGATACGGGGCTCGAAATCCCTCCGACGGCCGCAGTCGGCCACCGCCGGCCTCCGGCGGCTCCCACCTTCCTCCCTTTCCTCCCTTCTCTCTCTTTCTCACTTTCCATTCTTTATTTTTCGGTACCGCCGGTGTACCGATTTTATCGGCCGAATCGTGCCGGTTCCCCACCGGTCCGGTACGAGATGGGGTGTACCGGTCGGTTCGGCACGGTATGGCAAACCTTGATTGGTACCATAAATTTTTTGCGGAAAAATTGGTATAGGGCTTGGTGCTGGCATCCAACCTCTTGATTAGAGCATGTGTTATGTGATAAAATATGTAGGAAAAGGGAATGAACATAAATTTAGATCAGGAGGTCAGAAAAACATATGATGTTATGCATGCTAGTCTCGTGTGGATGTGAATTTGATGCATCAGAGCAAACTTTACAAGGAGGGCAAAATTTATCAGCATTTCCATGCATGTGGAAGCAATGATTTAAATCCTGGCTGGATAGGGGCCGTCTTGTCCCGTTCCTCTAAGATTCTGGCACCTAGGACAAGTGTAGGACCTTGAAACAAGCATCCGGACTTCATCCCGACTGTCCCACCTTCTTTCCGACTGTGTCACGTGCCGGTACAGCTATCCAGGTCAGGACTTGTCCTTTTTTTTGATTCGTCATCGGGAGAGAGGAGCACGGGAGAGAGGGAGACGACGTATTGACCTTTTTTCGCTGATGTGGCATCGTCATCGGGAGGGAGGAGCATGGCCGGAAGGGAGGAGTCGGGAGGAGCATGTGTAGTTTGATTTCGGTTATCCCACAAAGATTGGTTGGGAGGACCACTCGTGGAGAAGGGAGGAGAGAAGAGGAAGGAGGAGGGGAAGCATTTGGATCTCCGTCGAGGAAAGAAGGGAGGCGGAAGGAGAGATTAGAGAACAGCGGAGGGGAAGAATGGTCAAAAGTCGAAACCCTAGAGGCCATTTTCGCCTCTCAGGTTCGGGCAGTCGGTTTCATCGCTCTTTCGGCCTCTTTTTGTGATCGCGCCCACACGATTCTCAAAGCATCATGAACAGTGATTTGGCTCTACGTGTGATGCATGCTTTGGCTCTGTGCGTGATGCACGATTTGGTTCTATGCATGCCCACATGACTCTCAAAGCACTCGAACAATGATGTGATCTGGCTATGTGCATGACTTGGCCTTCGCATGTGACTTGGCTGTGCGCGATAGAATGATTGGCCTTCATGGTGTGGTGACAATCTAAAAACCTAAAAACTTGATGACAGTCTAAAAGATATGGGATTGTTTGAGATCGATAATGTGATGAGAAAAACAATTTTGAAAAAAAAAATTATGCACAGAAAGAAGAATCTTACAAACATGTGTTCTGCATTGAAATGAGAGACCAACACATGCATTGAAGTTCAAATATATTTAAACAATAAATAGATCAGTAAAACTTGAAGGTAAATTCAAAAAAATGATATTTACATATATAAAAGGGTGTCTCAAGCGTGAACCAGGATGCCTGATCGGGACGGCCACTAAGACAGGGCAGGATGCGGGGCGTCCCGTTCCGAGCGAACACTGGGACACTCCTATCCCACGGGATTTAAAAAACCTGGTGTGGAAGCATGTGATATTTGGTAGTTTGTATGCAATTTCATGTTTGAATACTCACGTGAGATGAGTCCAATAAG
Source organism: Elaeis guineensis (assembly GCF_000442705.2). NCBI lineage: Eukaryota > Viridiplantae > Streptophyta > Magnoliopsida > Arecales > Arecaceae > Elaeis > Elaeis guineensis. The sequence continues at coordinate 129,412,058 of NC_025997.2, read as the reverse complement.
TTAATATCTTGCAGATACATTCTTAGTAAAATTTTTATGCTGAAAATGCTGTTATTGTTTTATGGAAAGTTCACTCAAAGAAATATCCCAAGGGTATATATTAGTATGGATTAAAAAAAAAAATTGTAGGAAGCTGCTTGTTCACTTCTCTCATACTTTATCTAATCTAATCTGTTTCCAAACTCTATGGATCAGTTTCACCCAGATTGTCAACAAACCTCAAAATTTTCTTTCTAAATGTGTATTTGCACTTTTCCATGTATTAGCTATCTATGATAACGGAGTAGTAGTATGAATTTCAAGGCAACCATAAAGGATAATAAATAATAAATTTCAAAGGCTCAATTATGATGACCTCATTGACAGGCGACCCTTCATCACTGGGTTGCATATTCATTAGAAATTCTGAAAATTATAAAGTGACTTCTTTGTGCTGGTTGATAGAACTACTAAAACTACTCTCAGGTTAATTTTATTAACTATTAAAATATGCTGAAAATCAAACTTGTGATAAAAAAAATAATGGACTTGCTCCTACTAAGGCTGATCAAATGTGTCATACTTTATACAACTCAAACTTGACCAAATTTGGACTGAGCAATATATTTTACTTAGGGATGGAAGTGTGGGGTGTACTATGGATGGAAGTGGGGGTATGCTATGGATGGAAGTGGGCATCAGCCAAGAAGCTGATTGAATTTGGTTTTGGGTCGGATTTGTCTGGTTGGTTGGGCATAAAATCTAAAGACCTTTAACAAGTTCTGATTTGAGTTTGGGCAGCCTTTAGCTTGGCTTGAAGCTTGATTAAATTAAATAATATTGTGTTATTATTATTATTATTATTATTAGTCATTTTTCAATTTTTGATTCACATCCGTAGCATTAGTTTGCCATTTCTAGAAGCAAAACTCTAGAACTATCTGTTCCTATTCCTACTTTCTTGGGCATTTTCCATTCAGTTTCTTCTTTCCTCTTAACTTTGACATGGTGATATAAGTCCTTTGATTGCTTATGTTGCTTGAAACTCAATTCTGAGTAGGTCACATATGTTATCTTTGGTTTCTGGTGGATCCTGGGTTGCGAGCTGCACAAACCATGCTCTGTGGTCAAGGAATTTGGCTTATGAGAGGGGATTTAATTGTGAATTCTGTTTATTTTATATTGCTGCAGCAGTTATGATGCCATTAAAGCATGATATTTGAATTGTTTTACCGTTGCTGGCATTCACTGCTGCCACCAAAAACTGGCTTGTAAAAGTGAGCCCAGCCAGCTGATGTCCAAAATGTTCTATACACACTTTGCGGTCCACGAAGCCCATGGACATTTTCAGAATTTCTCAAGTTTTGTGATAATGTCTTAACTAAGAACTTACCCAGTCAAATTATTCTAGTTTATTTGCAAGGTTTCACTTGTTCTGCAAAAGTTTTTATGACCCAATTGTTCAAGTAATATCCAGATTTTTACTTGTTTATATGCAGTTTTGCCTAATATGTGTTTCCCTTGCCTGGTGGAAGGACATGAGTACACAGGCCCATGAGTTTACCTGACTGGTTCCCTCTCTTATTGCTCGAGTGACATGTACAGGGCTGCCTGCCCTTGGAACCTGACTCTAGTCTATTTTCCCATTAACTGATCTGAAATTATATATCAAATTTATCCACTTTTTGGGAATATGAATCAAAGCAATAACAAGAATGTTTCTAGTAGGACATCTTTCACAATTCCTAGAGAGATAGTTCTCCAATAGGCCAAGGGATAAGTAATTCGACTCATTCTATGCCCATCAAATTGTAGCTTTCTAAGTTTTTTTAGTTTCTGTTTACATGGAAAAGAATAGTAATTATTAAGCTGTTCTTTTTGTTTTTTAATGAAGTTTTTAGTTAAATTTTATAGATTGTTGGTCAGAATATGATGTTTGATGATCTATTATACTGGCATGAAAAAGGAAATGACCATATTACTTGTTATTTTTGTATAACTTAAATGCTAAATGATACCCTTTAATTTTTCATTATATCATGGTGTAGGACATTTCATACCTTCTACTAAAATTAGTTCTAGAATGATGCTGTTGTGTTGTCTTTTATGAGATTTTGGTCGGTATCTACCATTACTCAAGTATCCTTTTTTGCTGTACAAGTGAATTGCATATCTAGCCTGCAGGTTCATTTGTTCTTCATGCATAATATAGAATTGATCTGTGACGGGTGTGTTTATAAAAATGGTGAGGTTGAAGTGGAACGACTAAATCATAGATGAACTGTTTATGAAATTTTAACACCTTTGGGTTTTGCTTATACATTTTGATCAAAGTGTGTGAAAATATTGTTCTGTATGCCAGGACTCTTAGCCTCTGAAGAGCTGGCAACAGTTCAGAATGGATATTCCCCCAATACTGTAGTATTGATTAAATTTAAGTTGCATTTTAACTTCAAGTTTCTTGGTCGGGTCTTAGTATATGGTTTTAGTATTGGAATTTGATTTGTTGATGCTCGTTTGGCAGGCTTTAGTCAAGATCCATGATCCACTATGCTTTGAGTTATTAATTTGCTTGTCTTCCTTCTTATATCGGTGTCATAATTTTTCGTTAAGACGGGTTGGTCGCCTCTGAATTTGTCAGAGAACTTGATCTGATGCAAATTTACTTAAATTGCAATGCAGAAGGAATGGAGGGAGAGGAGGGATGAATTTAAGAAGAAAGTCAGCCGCATTGTCAGAAGATCCCAAGAAATGTTGTAGAGCTTGAAAGAATGGAGCTTTGAAGGAGATCAGAGTGCCGGCCTACATTCATGCCTGTCTTGGTGCAACTCTTATGGCACGGAAGAGATCAAGGGTCTGCTGCATATCCAGTCGTAGTCTCTTACGGCCCTTCTAGATTTTTCCATCGTCTTCCAGTGGTGGTCTTGTTTTTGTCTAGCAAGAAACTGGGATTGATCGTTATTTGGATGTTTGCGTATTTATCGCGGGTTTGGTGAGTTTCGAGTGTCTTAGACTGTTTTCATGGTTCTAGGGGACGCGTCTCACTACTACAACCCTTTTCTTTCTGTAAATTACGAACCTTGCAGTTTAGCTACGTCGGACCGCGTTTATATTTTATTAGTTTCTCCGGTGGCATTTGACTGCATATATTGATTGCAATTCTTTCTCTAAACATGTCTTCGTGTGCCGTTGTGTGTGGGTTTGAATTGTTTAACTGCTTTATTTATAACACGCAAGATGCTTCCACGTTTAATTGTTTTGTTACTGTACCATGCGTGTGATATAGAAAACATTCTGATTATTTCGTTATTGGGCATCATCTTGCTTTCAAAGGCTTATGAGGTTATATCCTGTTTTGCCCTCATGAGTTCTCATGAAGTTTCAAAACGAGTGAGTTTTATGAAAATGTCAACTTTTCATAAAATCTTTCGGGAAATTCGGACAGGTCATAGCATCTGAATAAAGAGCTTTGGGATAAAGAAGGGAATGATTTCTGAGTCTTGGAGTCCCTCCCATCCAGCACATCGGTAATATTGAAGCAGGAACCAGCAGATCGTTTAGGTGTTGCCATAATGATCCTGAATGAGAAAAGAAGCTCCGGCCGATATATCATTGCACCCACCTTCAATACCGTAGGGCATGCTACAGGAAAAAGCTTCATCACACTGTTCTCTACTTGGAGCCCCTCCTGTTTGACCGCCGGTGGTTGATTGTACAATTTATGGGAAGTATCTCTACCGCTCTAATCTCTGATTGCCACAAGATTTGTGTGATCCTTCCATAGTTTAATTTAATTGTTGTATACTACTAATATTGCCGGGATAAGTAGCTACTGGAGTCCTATGAGCTTGCCTATGTAACAATCCAAAAAGCTAGCAGAAGATATTACCAAATTCCTTGGCTCTATCCAGTGCATGGCAGATGTTGGACTAAATATATACCGGCATAAATCCTCTTATCCTCCTCTAAGCTGCGGCATCTTCATCAGACCAAGGGTTCAAATCTATAATCCAATCATAAGCATCATGATTAGTTCATGATTAAAACTTAAATAAGTCCGTATCATAATGATTTTTAGTTGATATGGACTATAAGTTGGGTTTGCTCTTATGTCATTTGCAACAATATATGAACTCATCCAGAAAGACCGGTCGGAATATATTATTGAATTTATTGATTTTTTATAAGTATTTGAGATTTATCTAATGCACAGTCAATGGAGGATTAAACATACGTTCAACATATTATTTTTTAATTCACAAAAGCAATTTGAGGCTCGTGAATGATTACTGTACCAAATTTATTTTTAAGAAAGGGACGCTCATGTCTTCTCAAGATGGAAACCTCCTTCAAGGGTAATCCAACTGTAATTTGCACCAAATGTCCTCAGTAGCATGTCCTCCGGCCCCACAGGCACACTTGAAACTTCAGACTAGGGGCAAGTGATTCAACCACACAAACAACTCTAGTTACTGATGCCAATCCTCATTCTGGGCCCTGAGCTGGAAAGAATGCCAAAAGATGGTCCTCGTAGAATTACTCTCTACTGTTATGACTAGATCCACCTAGATAGAAAGTGAGACAGGACTCAGGAGTGGACCCCAAACCTCAATCACGGAGTCCCAGTCCAGGCCTCTACTTGAATCCAACAACCAAGGAACAACAAAAGCAAAAGCCAGCGCAAGACCAACCCCAACAGAGGGAGGCGCGGCAATTAATAATCGGTGATCTTTACAGTTTTCACCTGGTCAAATTAATGTAGCAGAAAATAAATTTCCAATTTTCCTCAATTAGGTGCCGGAGACCCAATCTGATTCAATTGCCTCATTAAAAAAAAAAAAAAAGTTATCCCAAACGGACCTCTTCCGACCCAATGCAAGGGTTTTTGGTTTATTGATCAATGAATAGAAAAGTTATACAATCCGATTTCCCAATAGTGATATTTTTTAAGAGATTTTACCAACTCACTCATCCGTAATTAAAATGGCATCCGTAGTTCGAATCTAATTTGAGCTAACGTGATCTAATCTAAATCAAAGCGCAGCGAGAGTTGACTCAAAAATTTCAAAGCGCAGCGAGAGTTGAATCAAAAATTTCTGCTGGACGGTGACCCATTTAACGTGCAGCGAGATGATTTGATTCAAAACACGACCTGAGAGACCCGGATCCACCTCGGATGCTCACAAACCCGATTCACATACGACCTGGTCGACCGGGTAATTCGTGTGTGGCCTCCGTTTTTCACCTCCCCTGAGAAAACAAAACCACTCGAGGAAGAGGTTCCGACACTCGCCTCCAGGTTTTCCCTGTCCCCTCCTCTGCGTTTTTATCCGCCACCTCCATTCCCCGCTAACGAAGAAAGAGAAGGAGCCGTTCCTCTCGCCATCTGTCGTCTCGTGATTCCAAGGCACTCCAAGGACGATAAAAAGGACGCCTCCCTTTGCATCGCCTACCCTCGCCTTTCCCCTCTCGCTGTCTCCTTTTCCCTCTCATGCCCCTTCTCCTCCCGCGATGTCATCCCCTCTCCGCAACGGCGACACCCCCTCTCCCGCCGTCGGCCGCCGCCACTTCCACTCCACCGTCTCCGAGAAGAAGATCCGCCGCCTCAACAACCTCATCCTCCTCCTACGCTTCGCTGCCTTCTGCTTCTCCCTCGCCGCCGCCATCTTTATGGCCACCAACTCCTCCCGCTCCCCTGGCTCCCCTTCCTGGCTCCACTTACACCCCTTCAGGTAATAATAATAATAATAATATATCTCGCCTCCGCCCTTTCCCTCCCTCCATATTTACCGTTTCCGCCAGTCTCTGAGCTCCCGCCCTCGGGGGGTGTCAAATCTGGAATTTTGTAGGCTGGTGTTCGCGGCGAACGCCATCGTGGCCGTCTATTCCTTCTTCGCCATGGGGTTTTCCATCTGGGAGATCCTGAAAGGCGCCACCCTTTTCCCCGAGCCCCTCCAGCTCTGGTTCGACTTCGCACACGACCAGGTAAATTATTTATTACTCTCTAATCATTCATTTCGATCGATTGAGCCCTGATTTGTCTTAAAGATTGGATTTTTATTTGGTTAAGTAGGTGTTCGCGTACCTGCTGCTGGCGGCGGAGGCGGCGGGGACGGTGGAGGCACGAGGGCTGAAGGGAGCCCACACGTGTTCGTCGGAGAGCGCGTTCTGCGTGCAGGCGTACGTCTCCGTGGCTCTCGGCTTCCCCGGATTTGCGTTCCTCGCTCTTGCCGCGCTCGTATCAGGCTTCCGCGTAGCCTGCTACGTGATCACCGGCTCTCGCTTCCAGCCTTAGCGTAGATCCTAGTTCGGAAAGAAGCTTATTACTCTGTTGCTTTTGTTTTACTATATTAAATAATAATTTTTGTGGGGTTTTTGTCCGAGGCTTTCCCGTCCATCGTGTGGTTTGTGATCATATGTTTGCTAAAGTCGCTAATCATCTAATCATACTAATCTGGGATTTGAATTTTGAATTTTTTTTTAAAAAAAATCATAGTTTCACTTCTTCGAGTGTGAGTGATTGCCCCGTATTTTCTATCTTTAAACATTTTCAAAGTGATCCTCCAACTCTTGGAGCAACCAACGTGGTTAGCTCGTCATTTCAAATAATCAAATAGCCATCATGCTCTTCAAAAGAGAAAAAGAGGGAGATAAGTTCTCGAGATCATGACTCCGAAAAAAAAAGGGGGGAGAAATCTGTTGAATTTATTAAGGATCAATTAAAAAATGAAAAAATAGAAACAAGATGCACCACAGCTGTTACGGTAGCTGGAGAGGAGGGGAAACAAATCTCAAAGAAACTATTAAGAAGAAAATATAGCTAGTTTTAACGTATTGAGACAAAAAGGAGATCAAGGAGAGGAGAGAAAGAGAAGATAATCCAAATTTGAGGGGTAAAATTATAAATATTCTTTTATATTATTGCGACGATTGATTTACAAAGTCTTAGAGTAAATATAACCATTCACATCACTCAAAATAATATTTTAAAAATTTTTAAGTGAAAAATTTTTCCACGATATGATGCCATCATCATCAATTGCGTCAGTATCCCGTCAATAATACTATTAGCCTTCCTATAGATATGTTTAGCTGTAGAAATGATACTCAATGTGAGCCTCCAAATATCCACCGGTGAGGAGTGACTTATTTTTTGACATTGTCTTCGTTTGCTAACCCATGAGATGACCAATTTGGATGTCCTTTTTCATATTATATTGTTAACCCATAAGATACATGTGGCATAAATGAGTTCCTCCCAGACAGCTGCCAATTCGGGTCAACGAAACATTTTGGAAATCATATAGAGATTATTAGCAAGGCTATTTTCGAAACTCGAAGGGCCTCTTTAAAAATTTTTAAAAATAAAATGGTGCATATGGAAATCACCCAAACTCGAGGAGAGTGAAACCATAATTCTCTCTCTCTCTCTCTATAGTTGTTGTAACAACTACTTTACAAAGCCCTATTTTGCATCTATTACCAAACCTATTCCTATCTCTTCCCTTTTCTATTCAAAATGACTTGATGGGGTGATCACTTCCTTCTATTGTAACCAAACCTACAACCTGGCTACTCAATACCAACCATTAAAGATGTTCCCAAGAGGATAGGAACATGCTGAATCAACAAGCAGGTAGGATATTAATGAAAACATGCTTCTTTTTCCGCATGGCAGCTTATTCTACCATGCATTCATTCAAGCTTTAGGTCTGCTAGAGTGAGAAAAAAAAAAGATTTTAAAGCTAGCCAAATAGCTATAAATCTAGTTATAAAAGAAGATATTAAAGCTAGCCAAGTAGCCATAAATATAACCATTCGCATCACTCAGGACAATATCCAAAAGAACACAAATAAAATGGAGGAAGCTCTCCATAGTATTGTACCACTGTGGTGAATCATGTAAGCAACAACCAGTCAACAATACTGTTAGTGCCCTACATATGCGTTCAGGTATGGAAGAAGTGACATTCGATGTGAGCCTTCAAATATCCACCAGTAAGTAGTGACTTACTCTTTAGCATTCTTTTCCCTTACAAACCCACGAGATAACTATTCTGGAGGTCCCTCCAAGTGAACCTTTTAAGATATATGTAGCATAACCCAGTTCCTCCGACATGGCTGTCAGTTCAGCTAATGGAATTATTGTATCATATATTGTCCTACTTGCAACCATCAAGAATGCCTGAAATCATGAACGACAAATCATATTGTACCATTTTGTCCACTATTATTCCAAAGTTGTTTTTGAGGAAGCTAAGAAGTAAAGGTTTCCAAGTGAGGTGAACCGTGTGAGACTGGGGCTGCAGACAGGTTCGGTCGGACCAGGCATGCTTGACCCCAACCCATCATGGTTTGATGTGCAAGTCTTGATATTAGACCCCTACACCATCCTATGGATGATCGAGTCGTCAGATCAAATCAATGAAAATTATTTTAGGCTCGCCGATTGTTTGGATCGGAATATTGGGGCCATGTATGACCGTGATTTCATGAAAATACTTTTGTTTATAATTTTGAATTAAACTAGATTTTAACAACAATGAAATTGTTTGCTAATATTGTTAAAGCTTTATGAATTAATATTTACCTAGAACTGCAATTTGCTTCGAGAGGATAATAACTCAACAGCTACCTTTTCTTTATATAGTGAAATTATTTTGAGTTTTTTGTCTTAGAAATACTTTCTTTGGTTCAACTTGGTTCAGCTTGGGTCGGCCAACTAATAAGAAGATCCAAAATAAATTCACAAAGTGTACTGATCGATTCTGTTCAGATCCAAATTTAAAATGTGGATATCATCCAAAATATGGAATAAGTCTAATATTTAAACTTGGCTTGGTCTTATGGGTCTTCAAGAATAGATTAGCTCACATTTAAGTAGATTGGATCCGGCCAGGTCACGGCCAATCCAACCTATTTGCCACCTTATACGGATGTATAATATGGGCTCAATTTGAAATCTTTTGAGTGGTGCATGATGCATCTCTGTTCCTCGCATCGGTGGAACTCAGCTTTGCGGCATCGTAAAATTTTCCGTCATGATCTTTATCCTATGCGGCAGGGCTGGGCCATGTACCGCACGGCTTTCTAAGCACTCTAAATTTTCTCTTTCATCTATCCGCACAGATCTCATAGCATCTATACACGATCCAACGGTGCACAACGTGAAAATCGGTGAATCATTTCTTCGATACATCGGTTGGAATTGTGGTTTGCGTCAGAGTTACGGCTTGCAGATGGAACGGTTTCCCGTGCTCCCTTTCGGTGGTCCAGGGAAACCGCCGTAGCCTGACCTGACATGAACCTCGCGAAGTGGAGCCCAGGTGCTGCGGCGTCCCCGCACGTACGGAAACACTGGTGGGCCCCGGCGAATCAATCAAAACGTTTGATTTTTCTTTTTTTTCCTTTTTGGCGGTGATGCAAGTCGTCTTTCTTGGAGCAGAAATATTTCACAATTTCCAGCGCAAAGTATTGATATGGTGTCCGGTGCCGCTTCTTAAACTCCAATCGACTTCCATCGGCGCAGATTACGAGCACCAGCGCACGACATCCAAAGTCCAGCTTCGCTTTTATCCTGTTCTAGTTTCATATTTTATTTCTAGATATGTTAGCGAACATACAACTAAGTTGTAGACAGATATAGCTGTAGATGCCTTTCAATTTTATCCACAGCTCTATCGAGAAGTATTGTTGAGTATTGGAAGTTGCATAATCTTGAAAATTAAATCAAACTTGGTAAGAATGTTTTCGTGTAAATCCTAAAATGGAAGACCAACTTCCCGTTAATAGCAGAAATCTTCTATGAAATATATTTTACAGCAGCATAGAGACCACTTTAAAAAGGTTCCACCGGTGATGTGTAACTTGTCAAGTGCTTGTTCCCATCACCAGTGTCATTATTTTCCTTTTGTTTTAACGGTGTTCTGCGCCACATGTTTCGTGTTTCCGAGGACGAGTCACCTGCGATATTATTTTGCAATAGTAATAAGTTAAAAAACATTATTTGATTGAGATGAAGAGACTGTAAGGGATTATACGAAGAAGCAGTTGGATGTAGGTTTTTTTTTTTTTTTGTTTTAATATTGAGCAAAATGGGAGAATATATCTTTATAACTATACCGTTTATTACAAAGCATTCTGGAGATTGAACTTGACTATAAGATGATAATATTATATCGATTCTATAAAATTTTTATATTCTAATTTTCTGAACTGCTTTCATATTAGAGTGATGTCACCGTACGGACTACGTATTAAAAAAAAAAAAAAAATTCAGCACAATCATTAAATTCTAAAGAGAGCAGAGACAATCACTGCCTATCCAAATCCAACCATCATCATTGAGACTGTGTTCTAGATGCTATGAAATAAAAGGGAGAGGAGGCTATTTCATTTTGAAGCCTACCTCCTGAATACCATCTACACTTCATTTTCTTATTACGAAAAAATATTCGTTGCAATGGTAATATCACATTAAACTTATCACAATCCAATAAAAATACCTGCATTTCATCGAGTATCGTGTATTTCATCTATTTTCATGAATAATGTTCTATATTAGCTACTGATTTTTGATTTTTAATTAAATTGTGATAATTTTAACATGGTGCACCGTTGCAACGAATATCTTCACCCTTATTACAAGATTTTGTTGTTCGGATAAATACAAACACAGTCTTCAGACCGCGCTAACGATGTTAAAAAGCGGAGGAAACATCTGAAGGAAGGAGAGAGTTATTAGGATGAAAGAAAGTCTTGTGACTTGAAGCTTTCGTAGGGTTATTTTCGTATTATTATTTCACGGCCATGCGAGGACTGGGAAAGGCCCTCAACCTAACAATCCAACAATGTAGAAAATGCCGCCAGCGCCCAACAACCCCCCCCCCCCCCACCCTACCACACAAAATAAATAAATAAATAAATAAAAATAAAAATAAAAATAAAGAGAGAGAAAGAAAAAAACAACTAGAAAATAACCTTTAAATCTTGCTACGTAAAAAAGAACTATTACATCTTGGAAAAGTCAAAAGTTAAGACAAATAAAGAGACGTTCCAATCAAGGTGAACTGGCACGATTACATTATCTCAGCCCATGTGTCAGGTAGAAGGGGAAGAAAAAGAGGCCTCCTCCTGTCTGGTTATCTAGCCAACCATTTTGAGAAGAGTGACAAAGAATGGTGTGCTAAGAATTTGTTGAGCCATAAACATCTCTCCTTCACGCAAGTTTGACCTCAAATTCTTATGAAAAGCAGTTGTAGCACTAATGATCATGAACAACAAATAAACATCTTCCATCGTTACCAAAAAAAAAAAAACCTTTCTTCAATTTTTAATTATAGCAGTCATGGAACGGAATAGGATTCTTTACGATATTTTTTGATTAGATGCCGTTCATCATAAAATGAATAATTGTTCAAACTATTCAAATATTTTTAAAATTTATTTATTTATTTTTTTAATTTTTTTAATACACACATCTATCTTTCTTGAGATGGATGATATCCAATCATGTACAATACTCTACGATACTTTTTAAATACTTTAGAAGATCTGCATCCATCATGAAACTATTAAAGTTCACCTTAACCAAAATAAGAAACAATAAAGCCACCGGATAATAATGAATTGTGTGAAGAATAGACCCACCAGGCCTGCACCTTCCTAGCTCTTTGGATATAGGGTGAGGTTTGTGCGTTGTTTGATCCGCTTATATAACAAGGTCAAATACACAACATAGTCAAATGGTTCAATATAATTACTACGCTCATACCAAAATGCCTTTTTGCTTTAGGTTGGTCATTGCATCTAGGGCCGATCCTGACATTTTTTAGATCTAGGGCTAAATAAAAAAAATGAGATCTTTTCTATTAAAAATTAACATACTTTAAATATTAATTATTATTGAAAAATTAATCTACATGCAATAATTTTCTATAGATATATTCGTTAAGCAGCGTATAAAATCTATCAATAATCTATTTAATTATTTTTCTTATTATAATATTATAGAAAATCATCCTTACACTCTATTGAAACATCAATACAAGATCTAGACTTGGAGCCTGGGACGGTCGCCCGATTTGACCTGCCCCAGGCCGGCTCTGATTGCATCATAAAGTGCGCTGTCATGCAATGCTCTTCGTTTGTGAAGTTGCATGAGTGAGAAAAAGTAGCCTTGCGAGGATTGCGATGGAAATCTATAAGCTAGTGCTAGTGGTGATATTTAGCCTGGTTTGCCTTCTTATGCAACAAACTTTAATGGATAGCTGCCAACATCCTTGTTGTTTTTGCTGTTGAGAGAAATATTGAGCTCTTTAAAAACAAATGATACAGGTTCCAACATAGCAGATCAACTGCCTTGTGGTAACATCCAATTCCTAATTATTGCATTCTAGGTCTATACATGCTGGTTAGGAGATTTAGCATTCTGTTAGCTTTCAGCCGTCTCGGTTCATGTAACTTGCACTGAAAAATATATGAGAGATTTCTACCAAAAAACAAAAAAAGAGAGATGTTTGATAACTGAAACAATGTTTGACATAATTAAATTTAATAATTAAGTTGAAACTAACCCACGTTCGCCATGCATGTGGATGAAACATATTTGAATACTATGAGTTCTAGCATGCAAAATAAGGGAAGATGTTGATTATAGCTGTGCACTAGGGTGATCTACTGTTGCTCATCTCTCTGTTAAAAAACATGGGAGATGTTTGATATAAAAAAAATAAAATATTAAATTAATCTTAATACGTGGTAGCTAACTATTTTTTTTTGTTTGAAAAAGGATTAAAAACTAAAATTCAAAATGCCATCATGTAAAGAGCATATTATAATTTTATCAAAAAAAAAAAAATATGCCACATAAATCCATTCAACTAGATAGTGTGTGTATATACATATATATCTAGATAAATTGATATATTATTTATAGAATATGCTATTCATCAGTATAAAGTATATTGCTAGATGATACATACTTAACAAATTAGTCATTTAGAAATCTAATATATATTTTCAAATAAAATTGATACATAGTTTTTAAAATATTATATTCATCAATATATACTGTTATATATATTGCTCCAAAATTACTCTTTCCTTGTTTATCTCCCGTGACAGTTTAGAATTCTTATTCGGGTGATCTCTATTTCGAGGAGATTGTTTTTTCTTTAAAAGGAGGTCGCGGCATCCTTCTTTTTTGAGTGGGTTCGAGTGCGTGGTGGTGGTCCCAGGTGTTCTTGTGCGGGCTTGCTCCTTGATTTTCTCCTGCTGGTGTTCTTCCTGGTTTTCTCCCGTTAGTGTTCTGTTAGTGTTCTACCTGTCTTCTTCCTTCTCGGTTTCACGGATGCCCTGTGCTGATGACCCAACGCTTCTTCGGTTGGTAAGGAGGTATTCATCTTGATTTTTTACCGAGGATTGAGAAAGGTATCTTCACCTCAGGTATTATCTTACCTTGATCTATTGCCGAGGCTGAGATTGGTAGATCCGATTGGATCTTGGTTGCCTTCTATTCGATACTCTGTTGCCTTCTTGTTGGTTTCGGTTAAAGATATTTTATACCTCATGTTGTACCTATTTTCGGGACGGATTTATAGTGGATTGCTCCTCCTCCCCGTGGATGTAGGCCTCTTATGCCGAACCACATAAATCTTAGTTTCTTTATCTTTGTTTATTTATGCCTGCAATGTGTTTGGTGAATTGTCTCAAAGAGATTAGACTTTAGATCAAAAGCCTAGGTCAATCCAATCCGGTACGCGTGACCTCAACAATTGATATCAGAGCACTTGGATGGCTGGTGATAAGAAATAAATTTTTTTAATGGCTAATGATCCGGCATCTGTCTCTCACTCCACCACCATCAGGCATGAAGTGGCCGTCTTTGATGGCACGGGAGATTTTTCACTATGGAAGGTAAGGATAAAATATTTGTTGGTTAAAGAAGGTGTTGCAAAAGCTCTTAAGGGTATGGATTCAATCCCGGGAGATAATGAGGCTGCTAAAAAAGAAATTAACGAGAGAGCCCTAGGAACTTTGTTTTCAGGTTTAAGTGATAAAGTCCTACGCAATGTTGTGGAACTAGATACAGCCAAAAATGTATGAAAAAAACTAGACAGTTTATATATGGCAAAATCCCTAACTAATAGATTATATTTGAGAAAAAAATTACACATATTTCGTATGACAGAAGGAACTTCACTTAAGGATCACTTGGATGAGTATAATAAGCTCCTGCTTGATCTAGTAAATGTTGATGTCGATGTAGATGAAGAAGATAAGGCTTTGATTCTAATTTACTCTTTGCCTAAGTCCTTTGAGCATATTACCACTACCATGCTTTATGGAAGAGAAACAATAAGTCTTGAAGAAGTAGAAGCTACCTTGTTATCCAATGAACTTAAATTAAAAGTACAGCTTCAGCATCAGACTCAGACTCCAGCTCAAGGTCTTACTGTTAGAGGTAGAGATGAACAGAAAAAGGGGGATAGGGTAGAAGTAAGTCCAAAAATAGATCAAAGTCTAAGCCCAAAAGATCAGGTATTTATCACTATTGCAAAAGGCCAGGCCACTGAAAATCTGAATGTAGACTTCTACAATCTAAAAGGAAAAAGGAACAAAAAGATAAAGGAACAATCTCTGATACAGCATCAATTGCAGTTTCTTCAGGAAGTCATAGTAATATACCAGATGATGCAGTATTTACAGCTGCCTGCAGTGTTAGTCATGCTGACACTTGGATCGTGGATTCTGGAGCATCCTTCTACATGACACCTCACAAGGAATGGTTCTCTTCCTTTAGATCTTGTGAAGGTGATACTGTTCTTATTGGAGATGATGGTATCTGTAATATAGAAGGTATTGGAACGATACAAATTAAATCTAATTCAAATACCATGGTGATATTGGATGATGTCAGATATGTTCCTAAATTAAAAAAGAACATTCTCTCAATACATGCCTTTGACAGAGTAGGATATGAGGGCAGATGGGGTAGAGGATCTATAACTATCAATAAAGGGGTATTAACTTTATTGAGAGATAAATTAAGTGACACCCTTTACTACCTGGATGGCAGTACAGTTGTTGGTCAGACATCAGCAATACAATCTTCTCTTGAGCAGTTGACACATTTATGGCACCAGAGACTAGGACACATTTCAGACAGAGGTCTACAGGAGCTGAGCAGACGTAGTCTGCTGAGTGGTTAGAAGATTGGTGTACTTGGATTCTGTGAGTACTGCATATTTGGAAAACAACACAGAGTCAGCTTCACTACAGGCATGCATAGGACAACTGGTATATTAGACTATATTCATTCTGACCTATGGGGACCTGCCCCAATTACATCCAAGGATGGATCAAGATATATACTTACTTTCATTGATGATTACTCCCGAAAAGTCTGGATATACACCATTAAAAATAAGAGTGATGTATTTGAAACATTCAAATGGTGGAAGTCTATGGTCGATAGGCAAACTGAAAGGAATGTGAAAACTTTTTGGACTGATACTGGTTTAGAATTTTGTTCTACATAATTTGATAACTTTTGCAAGTCAGAAGGCATTATTAGACATAGAACAACAGTGGGTATACCTCAACAGAATGGTGTGGCAGAACGCATGAACCGGACACTATTAGAGAGAGTCAGATCTATGCTATTTAGTTCTGGATTAAGTAGAGATTTTTGGGCAGAGACCACTCACACAGCCTGCTATATTATAAATCGATCTCCAGCATCAGCATTAAGCATGAAGACTCCGGAAGAGATGTGGACAGGAAGACCTGCAGACTATTCAATACTCAGAATCTTTGGATGTCCAACTTATGCACATATAAGAGATGGAAAGTTGGAACCCCGGGCTAAAAAGTGCATATTTATTGGATATGCATATGGGGTAAAGGGCTATAGAATATGGTGCATAGAGCCTGGATCTCAAGGATTTCTAGTCAGCAGGGATGTAACATTTCATGAGACAGCCACTGCTTCAAGGCAGCTACAGCCTAATTCTTCTCAAAGTGATCAGGATCGGGGTCAGCAGGATAGGACTGTTGTAGATATTGATCAGACTGTTAAATCACAGCAGCAGCAGTCAAGTGAAGATACTTACAATGAACAATAACAACAGATAGATGTACAGATTCAGACTCAGGAGGAGGTGACATTACAAGATCAGGATCAGATTGATAGTATTGCCACTCGAAGACCTAGGCGTCAGATCAGAGCACCTCAAAGGTATGGTTTTGAGGATTCTGCTTGTGCTGAGTTAGTCTATTATGCTCTGAGTGTTGCAGACACCATTGGTGATGAGCCGACCACATATCAGGAGGCTATTAGTAGTTTACGGGCTGATAAATGGACCATGGCTATGGTTGAAGAACTTCAGTCTCTAGAAAAGAATCAGACTTGGAAGTTAGTCAAATTACCAAAAGGTGAGAAGGCAATTGGCTGCAAATGGATCTTCAAAAGGAAAGAAGGAGCCACTCCTCAAGATTTTAGATATAAGGCCAGGTTAGTAGCAAAGAGATACAGTCAACGGGAGGGTATTGATTACAAGGAGATATTTTCTCCTATAGTTAAATACTCTTCTATCCGTGTATTACTTGCTTTTGTTGTTTCTCAAAATTTGGAGCTGGAACAACAGATGTAAAGACAGCTTTTCTTCACGGTGATTTAGAGGAACATATCTATATGCAACAACCACCTGGATTTGAGGTTTCAAATAAAGAAGATCATGTATGCTTACTCAAGAGATCATTATATGGTCTCAAGTAGTCTCCAAGACAGTGGTACCGTAAATTTGACAAATTTATGATCGACCATGGATACAGTAGATCTCCATATGATAGTTGTGTGTATCACCAGCAGCTTTCAGATGGGTCTTTTTGTTATTTGTTATTATATGTGGATGATATGTTAATTGCAGCCAAGGACATGTCAATCATCCAGAAACTGAAAGTCGAGCTCAGTACTGCATTTGATATGAAGGACCTTGGACCGGCAAAGAAGATACTTGGGATGGAGATTATTCGTGACAGGCAGTCAGGTAGATTTTTTCTTACTCAGCATAGTTATATTGAAAAAGTCTTGGACAGATTTGGTATGTCTACAGTTAAGCCTGTCACTACCCCCTTTGCCAGTCATTTTAGACTTTCTGCCAGAGACTCTCCTCAGACTGAGGATGATGAGAGATATATGTCTAGAGTGCCATATGCGAGCGCAGTTGGCAGCATCATGTACGCGATGGTCTGCACTCGACCTGATATTTCACAGGCAGTAAGCATTGTAAGCAGATACATGGATAAGATTGGAAAGGCTCACTGGTCAGCTGTGAAATAGATACTTAGATATCTAAAAGGCACTTCTAAATTGGGATTGATATTTACTGCACAGAGTAATTGCATAGTTACAGGATTTTGAGATTCAGATTATGCTTATGACTTGGACAGGAGAAGATCTTTGACCGGATATGTGTTTACTCTTTCTGGATGTATAGTCAGTTGGAAGGTTACTTTGCAGTCTACAGTTACTTTATCTACCACTGAAGCAGAATATATGGCATTGACAGAAGCAGCAAAGGAAGCTATTTGGCTAAAAGGGTTGGTAAAGGATTTGGGTCTTGAACAGCATTGTTTAGACATTCATTGTGACAGTTAGAGTGCTTTGCACCTTGCCAGAGACCAGATGTATCACGAACGAAGAAAACATGTAGATGTCAGGTATTACTTCATCAGAGATCTGGTAGAGAAAGGTGATGTCAGACTTTAAAAAATTTATACTGCCCATAATCCGGCTGACATGTTCACTAAACCAATCCCTGTAATTAAGTTCAGGAATTTTCTGAACTTGATTGGTATAAGCATTTGGTAATGCCCTGCGGGACTTGTGGTGAGGAGGAGGTTATAAATTTTTTTTTTTTTAATCCACATCTGATATAAAAGGTACAATATTTGTCGCAAGGAGGAGGATTGTTATATATATTGCTCCAAAATTATTCTTTCCTTGTTTATCTCCCGTGATAGTTTAGAATTCTTATTCGGGTGAATCTCTATTTTGAGGAGATTGTTTTTTCTTTAAAAGGAGGTCGCGGCATCCTTCTTTTTTGAGTGGGTTCAAGTGCGTGGTGGTGGTCCCAGGTATTCTTGTGCAGGCTTGCTCCATGGTTTTCTCCCGCTGGTGTTCTTCCTGGCTTTCTCCCGTTGGTGTTCTGTTGGTGTTCTACCTGTCTTCTTCCTTCTTGGTTTCACGGATGCCCTGTGCTGATGACCCAATGCTTCTTTGGTTGGTAAGGAGGTATTCATCTTGATTTTTTGTCGAGGATTGAGAAAGGTATCTTCACCTCAGGTATTATCTTACCTTGATCTATTGCCGAGGCTGAGATTGGTAGATCCGATTGGATCTTGGTTGCCTTCTATTCGATACTTTGTTGCTTTCTTGTTGGTTTCGGTTAAAGGTATTTTATACCTCATGTTGTACCTATTTTTCGAGACGGATTTATAATGGATTGCTCCTCCTCCTCATGGATGTAGGCCTCTTGTGCCGAACCACGTAAATCTTGGTTTCTTTGTCTTTGTTTATTTATGCCTGCAATGTGTTTGGTGAATTGTCTCAAAGAGATTAGACTTTAGATCAAAAACCTAGGTCGATCCAATCCGGTGCGCGTGACCTCAACATATACTATATAGCTAAGTAATATATGCCCATAGATTTTTTGATATATATTATTAATTTTTTTATACACATATAATAGTGACTCAATACACATATTTAAGTAAATCAATACACAATTTTTAAACTATTTTTTTTTATCGAAAAATATATATTGGATCATTATTGTGTGTTTATGAAAAATACTTGTGATATGTATCGAAAAGTCAATAAATATGTATTTTCTAATTATATAGTATATACCAATGAATTTAATGTCCTGAAAACTTTATGCTAATTTATTTGAAAGTATGTATTAGTTTGCTAGATAACTAATTTGTTAAGTACGTATCATTTAGTCATGTATTGTGTATCGATGAATTATATATTCTATAAACTGTATATTGATTTATCTAGCTAAAGGTAGGAGCGGCAAAAATCGATCATACTCATCAATCCGATTAGTATTCGATTCATCTTAAATAGATTTGAATTTGGATTAAATAAATTCAGATCGTAAATAGGTTGATCTATTTAATTTATTTAATAATTAAATTAAATTTAAGTTTTAAAAAATTATTCTGTTTAATCTATTTAATAGATGAATTGGATCGAACCGGATTGTAACATAACCCATTTAACCCATGTAATGTAATCTGTTTAAAGTCTTTACCTGCGGCATGCAGCGCACCCTTCTTTTTTTCAAATTCGCTCGCCCACGCATAGGGAATTGGGCCACGTCAGTGACATCCCATCGATAACACGCCATGCCACCCTTTGATTTTCTTATTCCCATCCCACAGCCCCATCAAGACTTTTTTTCTCGTCCCTTAGGCCCTCCCCCTTGTCTTCTTCTTCGCACCATCGGAGGCTTTGCGGGAGACGAAGATCACAGAGACTTGTTGGAGGCGAAGGAGCTGGAGGTGATCAAGAGATCCCAATGGGGTGGAGGGCCGGAGGTGGCTGAGGGCCGCGGCAGAACGAGGGCAGTGGCCATTGCTGGGACGATCGAAGGGTTGGCGATGGGTTTTGCCGTAGTAGGAAAGCAGGCGGTCAAAAGATACGTTCCCATCTCGATTTCCTTTTAGGGTTTAGGGTTTCTTTTTAAATCGATTTTTTTTTGATTTTTTTGTTCCCATCCCGCAACCCTGCTAGGGCTTTTTTTCTCTTCCCCTCAGCCCTCTCCGTTCCTTCTTCTTCACGCCGTTGGAGGCTTGTCGGAGCACGGTGATGTAGGCGAGGGCAGAAGGGGGTCGGGCGGAGGGGCGAGCGTGCGGCAACGCTGGTGAGGGCGGAGGGGCGAGAGTGCGGCGACATTGGTGAGAGTGGAGGGGCGAGCGCGCGGTGACGCCGGTGAGGGTGGAGGGGCGGGCTGCGGTCGGGCTAAGAGTGTGGCGACTGGCTAACCGCAAAGATTGGAGATAGAGCCATAGAGGTGAAAAATTGATTTTTATTTTATTATTTTTTTATTTTTTTAAAGAGACCATAATTCACCAACGAATATTTTTTTTAACTAAATTATAAATTAAACAGGTTAAACAGATCAAGTTGAATGACCTGTTTATTAAATGGGTCAAGTTCAGATTTGAAAATCTAACTTGTTTAGTAAATAGGTCAGATTCAGATTTGATGTTTTTTGATCCAATCTGCATCTAATCCAATCCATTTATGATCTGATCTCATTGCTACCTCTAGCTAGAGGTATGTGTTGACTTGCTTGATGTTAATTTACCTGATGTATATCATCTCATTATATAGTATTGTTGATAAAAATATATTTTAAAAAGAAAGAAGAAAGAGAATTGTAGGCTACTGTTGTTTTTGTCGGTAATTTTTTTTAATTTTTTTAAAAAATTAATATTAAAAAAAATATGATAAAATTAGAAGTCCGTCAAATGTGCCCTTTTTCCGCACCCGCCTCAAATGATTTTGGTTCGTTTAAAGGTATCATGTATACAATGTAGAATAGACTCCGTGTACAGAATTTTATTCAGGGGCTACGTCCGTGCTCCTTCTCTCTCTAGAACGATCCCAATCATCGCGTATCTCAGAGAATGGCGGCAAAGCTCTCGGGTTTCAGAACTCCTCTTCTAGCTTCAACCCTATTTTTCTTGTTTCTATGGCTCCGATCTGTAAATCACCAAGGATCTGCAAGGATTATTCCCTGGGTTCCTGGAGGCAAGCTTGGAAAATCCCTAATTTATTTAATTTTACCTGTATTTTATGTCTTTGCCGAAATAATTTTATGAATTCGTGTCTTGAATTCATCTGTTTTAGCCTCACCTGTGGAGGATCAAGAAGTAGAATCTCGCTTTCTTTTGGCTCTTGATTTCCTCTTCTAGCCTAGGATCCCTCTTCTAGATTACAGTTGCAGTTGAGTTGGCTCGTAGAGTGGCCATCGGGAAGATCCCACCACGACCTCCTGCATCTAGCTTGGTGGAGATTCGTGGCATTAATGGTTGCAGTGATGCCTCTTCGTTTATGGTTGTATGGTTGAAAAATAACTGTTTTTGTTCTATCATGCACATTTCTGAACAAACTATGTCCTGCAACAGACATTGAAGTTACATGTATTAGCCTGATAGTTAATTAAGTATGAAATTATATCATGGATATGAGTCAATAAGATCTATAGCAGTGTGAAGATTCAACTGCACAGTGCACACAATGCTGTAAAGAAAATTTAAGTTTTAGATATTGAATCTAGGCAATTGCTTATGAATGATATGGTGTCAAAAGATATAATTTAGTTGGCAAAAAGGTGATAATCTTTGCAAATAGGTGTCTTAATATTGTTAGAGACGTCTGAAAAGATAAATGACCTTGACGTTGTTGTCATGTAGGCTAGCTTTAATCATGGTGGGGCTTCCATCTATTGGTATTAAAACCACATCTTATCAACTTTTCATCAAGAATGTTTGCTGATAGAGGAGGAGGTGCCATGGTATATCTAGATGAAGATGATCCAGTGTTATTGGACTAGGGAGTAGGGATAGTTTATAATTACAAAAATAAAATCATGGAGAACATTTTGAAGGACAAGGATCTAATATACACTCGAAGAATAGAACTAAAACATAGTGTTCATAATACAACTTTAGTTGGAAGATAAATTAAACATGGGCAAAATATATCTTAATCTGTTAAATTTGCTGTGTTGAAGTATTTTTTAGAATGCATGCATGTGCACTTGTGCAGACACGCACGCACGTGCGCACGCAGCGAGAGAGAGAGAGAGAGAGAGAGAGTAATGAAGTTAGGGATGCTATCATGTAATTGTGACATCATAGAGACATAGAAAAAAAAATTATAATACAACTACAAGGTTCTTAATGTTATATGAATGCAAAACTTCAGGAAATAAAGAGGGTCTGGCTATATGTCATATTTCATGAGGGTAAGATGTTCAGTACGGTCTATAGTCAGAGGCACATGTGAGTTGCACAGGTAGCGAATATAGATTATGATAAGCCAGCTGAGTTCTTACAGTAATGGAGAATAAAAGTATGTGCAATTGTCAATAACATGGATGGAGATTAAGATATGGGACTTCAACAAGCTGGTATAGCTAGAGGATGTGGATCTTGATTAGTTAAAAAGGTGAAGTGTAAATAGCCCAAGATAGTTGATAATGAGCTTTGACTGCTATGTTAAAGCTGCCTAAAACATTAATTACTAAGGTTTTTCAAACTCTTGGACTTATGCAATAAAAAGTCATCTCTACCATACATACAGTCTTAATGCTTGCTATATAAATGCACAGGATTATAGAGAGAGAGGCATGGTGCTAGATATAGAAAGAAAGTTCTCTTTTTTTACTTGTTATCTGTTCTTTGACATGTCATATGTATTCCGTGCTTTCTGTCCTTTGGATTTGCTCAGTTTGATAATTTCTCACTAGGATACAACTTTTAATGGGACGACAATACAGAACAGCAATATGATTTTTCATAGAATGCTATATGATTTTCACAGAATGCAGTTATGGCATTTTTTCTAAAAGTACAGCAATAATTGCATCATTTTTTTGGGCAGATTAAATACCAAAAAAATTATATATATATATATTTTTTTGCAGGTCAAAATTTAATGAAACTTTGATCTGTATTTCAATTAGTTGGTTCAGCTATAGTAAATGTTTACCTATAAGGCTAATAAAATATAATCACTGAGATGGTGCCAACCAGTATGGACTGCTTCACAATAATCAGTTGTAAGCAGCCAGGAATCTTGAGATAAGACAGTTAAAAATCCATGTTTTGATCTGATAGTGGATGTATATTTGGAGCTTTACTGCTCCATTTCATTTTTGGTCTCATTGCCTATGTCTGGCTCAAGCAAAAACCTTCAATAGTCAAGCAACCTTGCTGGGGAAAAGATGCCCAAAAGAACCCTAGTTGCTTCTTCGCCAAGATATATTTCGCCTAAGACTTTCAAACACATCGCTCCTCCAAAATCTCTAAGCTTGAAAAGATGGCCTACAGGTGAGATAGCATTCTTCTTACTGAAAGTTGCTGCTCTAGAGGCTGTGCAGAGACTCTCCGGGGCAGGTGTCCATTTGTATGGCAGGCTGTTAAGGCATTTCAATGTCTTTGCTATCCACCATTCATATGGATTCGGAGATGGACACCCCTTGGGATATTGGTCAAAGGTGCACAGGTTTGTTTTTGAGTGTATGAACTTCAGAATTGCTGAGTTGAATTAGTTTATTCTTTTTCCTCTATTCAGATATGCTTAAATCATTAATGTTGTTTGTAAACCCTGACTAAAAATCGAGTAGTGCATATTAGGGTGATAATAATTCTATTTCATGCTTTCTGTTGATTCCATGTGGACTTGGCCAGAGGTGGTCCAAAATTTGGAAAACTTCATATGTTATTGTTAATTTACCTTCTTAATTCTATTTGATGCCCTTAATCTCTCTCTCTCTCTCCATACCCCCCCCCACCGACGATGTGCATGCATGTTAGGTTGTGACTTGGGCTGGTTGGCATTGGCTACAGGGCATTCTGAGTAAACCAAATGAGTATGCAAATGTAAGCCAATTTAACTTCGTCATGAACATTACTTGCCTGAACCAGTTGAAGACAACTTTGTGGATCCTTCCTGACCAACTATTATTGTTAGGGGCTACATCCAGTGCCATCACTGGTTTTTTCAAATCTTCTCTGGCACTCTACCTCTTTTATGTACTATATTGAAATTTAGGTTTTTAGGATCAACAGATGTGGTGCCCTTTCTCCAAGTATGTGTGTTGCCTTCTCTTTAGTAGACTCCTACATTTTTGACCTACAGAAATTACCCTTCATGTTTTGTAAATATCTTCAAAATTATTTACCAACATTCCATGTGTTGTATTTTCTAAACATCTAATACTGATAGATTTATCAAGAAATGTTTCAAACATTTATTTGTTCTAATGAGAAACATGTATATTGGTGTATTGGTTTCTACCTCTAAATTTGATTCTGCTAATTTTTCATTTTTTGTGATACTGATAGCATCCATACTGACAGAAAGTCTCAAGACCATTATTGTTTCTCTCCATCGCATCAGCTTTCTCTGTTCATTTCTAAAAAGACAATCCACACTCAACCACATTGTGAATCATCTAGTAGGCCATCAACTTCTGATATGAGGTAGGTGAAATAATATAAAGAAGCATTTTCATATTTGTTATAACTGCTCTTCTAATTGGTTTGATATTGTGTGTTATAGTTTTAGCTGTGACAATGTGCTCTGGATTCTTATGCTGTGATAAAGTTTAGAAGCATTTGCCAAACACCAACCTATCAAGACATCTATCTTAGCAGGTAACTGTAGATAATTGGAGACGGACAATTAAGATGCATGCCAAAATGCAAGTCTTTTCGACTGAAAGTAAAAAATACAAGGCCGGCCTTCGTTGCTGTGTTAAAATTTTGGGCTAAAACAAAAGTTTCTGTGCATTAATATTTAATATGACTTTAGATATTAGTACAAAATTTTAAGAAAGTTCCTGAAACTTGAAATGAAGGACAAATCTGTGATAAATTGCATTCCACACATTTGTTGAGCGAGAATAATTTACAAATACCATTCCAAATTATTATTATGTCAATCTTGATTGCACATGTTTCCACTTGAATCAGGTCAGTCAGAACAGCTTTTTCTGATAACAGTTTGTCTCTGTATGATTTTCATTAAAACATTTGCCAAAAGTTCATCGATCGTTTATAGAAACCGCAAAATGAGAATGACCAGTAGTTCAATACTAGCTATCTTTGTAAGGATATTAGTGGTCAATCAAAAGATGAGGGTGAGCCTTGGTGCAATAGTAAGGTTTCTCCATTATGACTTGGAGATCATGGGTTTGAAATACGGAAACAGCCTCTATGCATGTAGGGATAGAGTTGCATATGTCTGACCCTTCTCAAACACTGCAATGGTAGAAACCTTATGCACCTGGCTGCACATTTGCAAAATAATGCTATTTATGTTGAAGAACAATAGAAGAGTTAATGCAATGTTGATGAAGCAACATTGACCCCGATCAGCTGTTTCCACTATATGTTATAAGGTATCTATCCAGGTTCATTATCAATATGGATCTCCTAGAGGCAGTTGGTACACACTAGTAGATAGGTTGATATTTGTTATCCCAAACTGCCAAAAACCTGTTTATGCTTGAATGGTGGACGATGAGTTAACTCACTAACATAGAATAAACTAACAAAGTGATATCTAATGAATTTATCTGAAAATTGCATGACAAGCAATCCAAATGGTTCAATTGTTTCTACCTTGAAATACACAAACACATGACCACTATTTCTTTCCCTTAAAAGACAGATTATTCTAATAATTGCCTCTGATGTATTCTGATGCTTAATGGATAAAATTTACTTTTCAGAAACTGTGATGAATCCCCCAAGGATGCATTGTCTGGATCTTGGTTGGTTCAACTTTTTAGAGAGCTGGAAAAACAAGGAATTACATTGCCTGAGAGGTTATCTTCTCATCCATGTTCCTGTGTGTTAATGAGCTCGTATCTGCTTAGAGAGTTAGAGGCTATTCATCCTTGGCTTATAGTTTGTATGCTATAATAATTTAAGCTATTCTTTATATATTCAAGAGTTGATAAGAATATATTCGTTATATAAAATGATAAAGAAATTAGATGGTTCTATGCAGCTATGTCTTCTCAGGTAATACTTTATTTGATAATATTATTTTAATTTATTTACTAAAGGAATCCTATCCATATATGCATACAGGTGTACATATACATATATATAATATACGCACTCATAGGTATGTAGCATGTGCATCCGTGCATATATACATACATATATACATTGCATGTACATATATTCATGCATGGATACATAGCTACATGTACATTTAGTTTTGGGAAAAGTGAAAAGGATTGTGGCATGGGGATAGTAATAAACATACACAATGTGTATGTGCGACCATGCACTTATTTCTGTACGTACGTATGTATGTATGTATGGGTATGCATGTACATGTTAGCATGCTTGAGCAGGCTAATCACAATAGAAAGCTATCTAGATGTTAGATTCTAAGGAATGACTTTTACTGTCAATGGTCTGATATTTTCAGCAGCACCAACCTCAATAGAAAGCTATCTAGATGTTAGATTCTCAGGAATGACTTTTGCTGTCATTGCTCTGAGCGGCACCAGCCTTCAAAATGGTATCAGATTGCAAAAACCTGATTACTTAATAATCATTAGGTATTTTACTTAGGAACCTGGGTTAGAGATCCTGCAACTCGATCTACGATGGATCTTGTCAGATTCAAACCTAATAAACTGGCTCAGTTATTAACCTTGTAGTATCATATGTAAGGTAATTATTGCATAAAAGTTCCACTGTTTATCTGTTTAGAAGATGCTCCTTGGAATAGAGCTAAGAAGTAAATTTCACATGCTGGTCTCTTGTTTCAGTAGCATTACAACCAGTGGTCTGAAGATGAAGAAACAATCAATAGTTTATGCCTACGCTTGGTCACAGCTTACAAATAATTTGAAGGAAATTCTAGGGTCCTTTCTGTTTAGCTACTTGGCATAAATATATGGTTTGCATTATAAATATACAATAAAATCATATGGTACAATCTTTTTTTGTATGAGTTAGTGGTGAAGGCTTGGCATATTAATTTTTGAGGGCTGGAACACAAGGATGTAATTATTAAAAAAGGGTATCCCAGTGCGGCAGTGCCCAAGACTCCTACTATTGTGAGGGCAACCATACCATTGTGCCAAGGCCCAACCTTCTGCAAAATTGTTCATAATCACATGGATGTAATTATTAATGGAATGAAATTCCAACTGTTCAAGCTTCCAGGTGTCTTTGTCAACTTCAAATTGCGACCAGTGGAAAGAAAATTTTTGCATCCTTTTGGAGTTGAAGTATCCGCTTTTTGGATATTTTAAGTGAATTTGTTTCTATTTCCTCTCTATCGTTTGGGATCTCATGTGGTTAACAGCCTTAGGAGATTTTTGGAGCATTTATATGTGAAATTAATGAGTGTTGAACTATACTTTAAGTGTGAATATAACCTCATTTCTTGGTTCGTGCCTGGTATAGAATGGACATTGTGTATTTTTTACATGAGCAAGTGGATTTCGAAAATCACTTCTTGTACATGTATATTTAAATATGTTCTTGTTTGACAATTATTTCAGACCTCTTTGGATGTATGTAAAACATGATTTCATAGTCTGAACTTTTATCTTCAGGCAGGATGTTGAGCATGTTGATGTGTTTAATATTACCACACACATGTTGATTTGATTTAGTGCCCATGCAGAGGAAATGAGTGAGATGATAATTTCATACAGGGTTGATGAGGATGAGCTTCATAGATTCTATACAGCAGCAAATGGTGACATTTCATGCCTACTTTCATCTCTAAAGAGGACCATTTGTTGGAGGGAAACTTACCACATACTCTCATCACAGGAACTTGAAATGTGGTCACAGTTGGTCTTTTGGCATGGATTTGATGTGGTGCTTTGACCTTGCCTTGTCATCTGTCTAGGACTTGCATGCTCTATTTTAATGCCTCGGGATAGGCCATGCTTTGTTCAAGCTGTTGATATGACTTTTTTTTGAATTAGCTACTTCTTAATTTATTTATAATCATACTGACTCATAAACTTTTACCAACTCTATACACTTATCAATTCATGGATTGTATTGAATCTGGGGCAGTTTGTGATGGGAACAAAAGTTAAGAATGATTTATATGGCCAACCAAAATAGGTGGGACAAGGAGAAATGGTTATGGTTGTGGTCATGTATGTATCACTACCTCAGTTATACTACTTGCTAATGTTCTTGTGATACTTCCTCACTAGCATGTGCCTTTAATGTTGTATAATTGCTGGTGTTAATTTTGTATATAGTAAATTCTGTGTTATTGCATCATTATAATCATACAAGCTTCGTATCCCATCCTATCCATCCAAACATTTTGTGCTGCTGCTAGCTGTCTGTGTGCTACAGAACTACATTGAACAAACTACATCAATATTTTCTTGATTTTGTTGTTTTAGAGTTTTGTTAGTTGCTGCATAATTGCGTTTTCACATGTGATTGTCCATAGCTGTTTCATGTTGATTTTACATCAAAGGATTTCACATTATTATAAGGTGACGCTGTCCACATGTTTTCAATTTGGTAAAAACATAAGCTTTCAAATCTCTTTAATCTGATCCTAGATAGATGGAATAAGGCTTCTTTGCCGTGATGCAAGGCAATATCATGAGCTTTTTCATAGCTGTTTTTGAGTATTTCTATTCAATGGGAGGATTTGAGTAACTACGTTCATGGTGGATTTTTGTTGTTGCTGCAGTTTCTCAAATAGAACAAGGGATCCTGCATTTGATTAATGAAGAAGATCCACGGATTACAGCTTTAATGGATTGTGAGGGGTTATCTCCATTCAAGTTTCCAGTGCAAATGATGAGATCTTTTTCCACTCTCATACAAGATCACTATCCAGATCACCTTGGGACTTTATCTGTTATATGCCTTCCTCCACTTGTTCAAGTTATTGCACAGGCTTTTATTCAAGTAAGATGCTTGGTTCATAATAAGATCTGTTTTATTTTGCTCAAATGTCTCCTTCATGTTGCAGATTTTTTTTCAGATGAATATATTGAACTGGTGGAACTGGTTGTTGTCCTTGTATTTAAATTTATGCAATATCATCTGCCTATACAGCAGAACATGATTGGAGGCCATGCAAATATTCACTTCATTTATAGCATGATATGCATAGTTGTGCATAAAATTTATAATTTATTCTCTTGCTTTTGCTAGTTTGCCCTCCAGTGTGGTTAAGCATGCGATCAGAAAACAATTGGGTCCTGCATTTTGCCCAGATTTGGCCTTGTAAAAGAGAGAATCTTCACCGACCTCAAAAAGAGAATGGCTAACAAACTAGATTTAATGATACCCTCTCCAAAAGTGACATGTGGCTAAATCTAGAAAGAACCGTACAGAGTGGAGGTTTGTTGGACTCTAAATGGTAGAACACTAGAAATTTTCTCCTTTTTCCATTTTTTGAGAAAAAAGAGTTCCTCTATTCTCTCCCAAGTGTGACCATGTTTCAGTTATAGACAAGGTCTGTTTCTTTTTGTGAGTATTTATAAATGCATTTAAGATGTCTATGTGTCCCAGATGGCCTATCTTTTAACCACACAGATTTCTACCTGTAATTGGCAAATATCCTTATGCACCAAAATTTTCTTCAACCTAGAGCTCAGGTCCATGTCTGTGGCTGATAGCATCTTGGATGACTGTTGTGTACTTCTAAAATCATTAGTTGCTATGTCTTTCTGAAAAATGTTTACTACTCTATTAAGCTATGGGGACCTCATTATTGTCGGTAGAACTTTGTCTGTCTGAGGGATGTTAAACTTAGAGACCTTACTAGGTTTCTCTGCTGACAGAACTGTATCTACTTGTTGGATATTATATTTTTCTCACTATGTCTAACTTAGTGTGATTGCATCTCAGAGTGGATTGTGTTCATTATATATGCATTAGTTTTGCATTATCTAGGAGTAGTTGTTTCTTGACTAAATTGTGTTTCTTGCGTACATTCCTTCATAAAGCAGCCATGCATCTCCATTGATGTGACAGCCAAACAACCATATAAAGGGCTAGACTTAATAGTCCAATGAAATCATAGTAAACACATCATGGCATTTTTAGTGGATTATATTTTATCAACCATCAATATGACGAGATTTTCCCTTAGTCATTTTTCTTAATTATAGAGAAACAAGAAAAAAAGGTTAAAAGGGTTAGCAAGAAGAATGCATTAGAGCATCATGGAGAGGAATGGTTGAAATCAATCGATATAACTTAGTCAAAATGGCAAACCAACTTTTAAGATCAGAAGACCAATGATAGTGCAGTAAATCAATTTCTTGAATTTAGATGTCAGGACTTGAAAGTTAAAAATTTTGGCCTGAGATTTCTGTTTGGTCCCCCTTCAAAAGGTAGATTCGCTTAACAAGATTATTGTCCATCCTATCGAGGGCCACCTTTGATGTTGTTCTAAGTTTCTCCTTATTCTTCCTTAGCCTCCATCTATGTTAATTTAGGTCATCCCCTTCCACTCTTTCAACCCCTCCTTATAAGAGCCTCCTTGGATCTTTATTCCATCACCCTCATAAAGCTGATACCAAAGAGTTGGGAAAAGGTTAGATCAGGGTTTTCTATACCATGCCGAACCAGTCGGTACACCCTGTACCATACCAGCCCGATGGAAAACTTACATGGTTCGGCCGGTTCAAATGGTATACTGGTGGTACCGGAAGGAAATGAGAGGGAAAATGAGAGAGAGAGAGAGAGAGGAGGAGAGGGAGGGAAGCGGGAGCTGTCGGAGGCCATCAATGGCCCACTACGGCCGCTGGAGAGCTTTCGAGCTCCGTTATCGTCCGATAGGGTATTTGAAAGAGCAAGAAAGAGAGAGAGCGCTCGACGGTGAGAGGGGGATATATCGGACGGACAGCGCCTCCATCGCGAGGTCCCTGATGGCTGACGAGCCGACGCCGACGGCTTGAGGGTGGTTTTCTTTTTCGAAACAGGCGATGGCCTATTTTCATTTTTTTTTTGTTTTAAACTCAACTTTAGAATTTAAAAAAAAAAAATGGCCGGCTTCATTTAAAACTCGATTTTTTTAAAAAAATCATGAAACAGGGGTGTCGCCCCTGTTTCACACCCGTGGCGCCACATGTGTGGATTGCGCCCTCCAGCGGCCCCATTGGCTTCTTCCCCTTTTTTTCTCTCTTCCTCCCTTTCTATTTCTCTCTCTCTCCTTTTCTTCTCCCGGTTCGGCTCCGGGTTCCTTTATCGGTTTGCCTCAATTCGGCATGGTACGGTACGGAATCATACCGCAGCACTGGCCGGCCAAAACGGCCGCCGGTACTGGTATGGGAAACTTTGGGTTAGATGATTATGATTTTGCGGTAGGAGATTGAATGTTCAGAAATTTTCTGAATCTTTGCATTGATTGTTTTATAAACAATTTTGATCAAACATTAATCTGAGAAGTTCCAGATGGATGTTTCCAATGCCCAAATTACAGACTTGTGTTTGTTTTTTATGTAATGACAGCCTTGGAGTTGTTAATAATCTAATGGTATAGGAACTGCAGAAGTCTTATAATTCCACTCAGTGCAACGTAATTACTTGTTTGGAATGCCGTGCCAAGGAGCAAGTTAGATTAGTGCTGTTTGGAGTACAGCTCACGATATGTATCATGTATCAAGATAGGTGTTCATATAATTTTTAGTTTATGATCATGTATCAAGATATGCATACAGCTCACGATACTAGGCTTGCTAAATTGGATTTACGATGCCTTGATATATTAGGTTCTAAAGCCAATGACTCGGCAAAAGGAGAGTCGCTTTACACGGTCTACTATTCTTTTCCTGTAATTCAATATCCCCTTTTCCCTCTGTCTAGTACTTGCTCGGGACTCGCCTGTGCTAAGCCTCAGGGAGTAAATAGGAGCCTCGCTTTGGAGAATTCCTGGAGAATGAGAAATAGCGCTCATCCGTAGCTTGGGTCCTCGGTCAACCGCCAGACAAGCGAGTTAGGGAATGTTGCATAAGTCAATGCGGAGCAGTCCTAGGATGATATTTCTAGCAAAGAGCGGATTCAGTAGCAACATCTTCTTCCATCGTAGAGATAGGAGATGATATGCCTTCCATTGCACCTGTTTGCACTCGCTTCGACAGTTGTGATGGAGCTTTCACTAGAGGAAGTAATATTCTTTACTAGCGCAGGAGAGAGATAGTGGTATATCTTATAATGAGAGAAAGGCTGCCTGCGCAGAAGAGGGGAAAGCCTCTCGCGACATTATGATAGAGGGAAAACAAAACCCAACCTTACTGAGAAGAAGTACTTCGCCTTAAGATCACCAACCCCAGCCAAAAATCCTTCCTTTTAAACCTCACCGAGCTCCCTTAGTGGCAACTCAATCTCAAATTGAATTTCCATCTAATGCTCTAAAAGTTGCATGTTGTAGGAGAAACATACCTGAAATTTTTATCTGAATTCCTTCAGACTGTGCCAGCATTTCTAGGAGGGAATTGCGCTTGTTCGAATTGCAGGAGGCTTCTTGCTGCCAACTCGCTAGGTGGAATACAAGATACAAGCAAAAGCCATCATCATGGAAATGTTTCAGATGATAACGCAATGGTCCACAGTTATCCAGTTGCTGATCTTCCAATAAATAATAACAGTGACCATGTACTGAGGGCTGTAATAGTAGTCTTCCTCATGCTGTGGATTGTCATTGCATTTTTTGTAGGGATGAATGATCCAGAATCTCTTTCATCGCAGCCATCATAAAGCGCTACATTTGCTCTCTTTTCTGAATATTCTGTCATTAGCTAATAATACCCGTACTAAGTGTCTTCATTTGACAGTGTGTATGGTTAAAAGAACTGCATATGATTAATCGACCTGGTATGGTGTTATTTTTTATGTAAAAATTATACGTGCTATCATATATAATACCCCTATTAAGTGTCTTCATTCGACATAGTGTATATGGTCAAGGAACTGCATGGGATTAATAGACCTCGTATGATGTTATTTTGTAGGTAAAAATTTCAAGTGCTATCATCTATATTTGGCGATGCATTTAGCAGAGGCGTTAATTTGTGGCTTTCTTGAACGTCACATGGCTCGTCGGTTGTAAATTTGCTGAGTTCTCAAGCGTTAGATTTTGTTCTTGTGCTTTTCAGAGCAGTTCGATGCAGTCTAGGGTGCTTGACACTAGAAAAAGGGTCTCTGTAGATGGGCCAAACCTCCACATTCAGCCAGTTTGGACATGATAATTTGAATTGGCACAAAATCCATCGGTCAAGCTCTAGTTTTCGGTCTTCCTAGAATTATGTTTGGATTGTTAAGCTCAAGTTATGATCTGTTTTCATTTGACTTGTTTTGCAAGAATAAGGTTTAGTTGATTATCACAAAAAGACGAGGTCTACTTGGAACCTAAGAAGATTGGAGAATCAGATTCAAAAGCCGAAAAAAAGGCCGACCTACAGATCTAAATTTCAGGGCCAGGTTAAGTCAAAAAATCTGTCGAGTGCATGTGGTTTCTGAACTAGCACAGAGCAGCAGATGCCATCTCCACTTGAGGATTTTCTATTTGTTTTTGCTAATTTCCTTTTTTAGATGATTTATTTGCTACTGAACCAAATTTGCATGTTTTTTTGAATGTATCCTGGAAGAAAAGAAAATCTGTGTTCAATATTAATTCGAAAAGGAGCAAAGAATCCAACAAGAACAGCAGCTATCTATTATTTATTTACCGATATATTATTTCTTAAGGATTTAATTAGATCCTTTATTTAGTCTGATGGTGCTATACTTGTTTATTTAATTAACAAAGGTATCTATTGATTTATTATAAACTTTTTGGCAGCTTTTAAAATTTCATTTTTAAAAAGAAAAAAATTTCATCCTTGTTTGTTAATTTTGAAGTCCTCTTAAATGTGCTTAGCAGCTAAGCATGCAAAATGCTTGGCTGGGAGAAAAGAGAAACGATAAATTTTAAATTATATTACGTACAAACAGACAAAAATGTATTATTGAAATAGAAAAAAATATATATTTTTGAAGGTAAATTTCAAAAAATAGAACTTCATAAAAAAGAAATGTTTATATATATTTTTATCCCGGTGCATTTTCAAATGTAATCCAGAACATTTTTTACATTTTTACCTATCATTTTCTTCAAATCAGTTTTAAAATTTATTTTTCATAAATGCAATTTGATCTGGAAAAAAAATTTCTGTACATCTTTAGCTTGGATTTGCACAAGTAATCCAAAATTTTTCATATTTTCATATAAAAATATGAGGATATTTTTGTTATAAAAAATTACGAACAGAACATGATCTAAGAAATATATTCCAATTTTGAATATAGTGTGCGTGCGTGCGTGCGTGCTTGTGTGTTATAATAAATCTGATCCTTTTTATGTTGACAATAATACTCTTTCCGCCCCACACCTTTTTTTTTTTTTTTCACTTTTGAAGTTCAAACATTATCTGTCGACTGTTGGTGGTTGCCGATTTGGATATTAGAGTGCAACTGTTTTACAAAGATCTGGACTCAGGTCGCCCCCCAAGCTTTGTACAGTGAACCTTGAAGTGTATCCAACTGAATCAGAGGGACCAACAAATGGTCCTGCTCTATCTTTTGCATTCCTTCTTATTAACGCAGAGGATAAGGCTCTCCATTATGGAATGGCAATAGAATTTATGCTCGACAATACAAATAGAGGCACATCATTCTTTAGTTGACTAGGCCTCGTTATCTTCAAGCGATTGGTGATGCAGATATTTTCCTAACCAGGTACATTTTCAGAATGACCACCGCCACCTTCCAACTCTAATATAAATGAAGCAAGATAAGAAGTGGAATCCAAATTGGCTTGCTTAGCATGTACCTCATATGAAAATGAAAGATATGATCGTTGTTTCTTTGAGAAGAGGCTGCAAATTTGATTCCATGTGTGTTACGACAGGACCGATACCGATGCCTAGCATGATCCGACAAGCTTAGCATCTAATGCCATCCATTAAACAAGAATTTAGTTCTTTTCTCTTTTTCCATAATAGATTTTCGCCGCATTTTTTGTCATAGCAGAAGATGTTCCAATAGCCCAATTGGCCAATTCCAGCATCAGAGCATGCCTGAAGAAACTTGGTAAGGGAACGCACAGGATTCCAATCTCCAGAGCCACAAATTGGCAGTCTCTGGAAGAGGAAGTGCTTCTAACACTAGAATTTTACCACGAAGGGAAGAAGATCAGTAGCCCCCACATGCATGACCCGCGGTTTTTTTTGACAATTCATGGCAACTTGATTGGAGCTGCACTCACATGATCTGTCACACATCAACTCGAAACACGGCCACTTGTGATCCATGGCATGCGTGGCCATCTCTTCACCTTCCTCGAATCATGCATGTTGGTCAGATATGGGTATATAACTAATTAGATGATTTGATATCGAAAATTTGTTTGGATCCAAGCCAGCAGTTTTAGCTTGATAGGGCAGGTAACCCTCAATGACACTGGATTAAACTCTTATATAAGTAAAAAAAAAAAAAACATAATCATGTCAATAAAAAAGAAAAAAATTCATGAAATATATTAAGTACGTTTTCTAGATTTCTCTTTTTCAAAGGAAATTAACAGGTTTTCCAGGCTTTTTTTTTTTTTTTTGCAGTGAAAGTGTGAAACACAGCCTTAGAGCATTAGAGCGTAGACTTGCAGACATTGATGAGATGATTGGAATTAGATTTTGGAATATATACTTGTGGTTATATAGAAAAAATAATGCAATGGAATGGAATGCTGGCATTTTCTAAATGCAGCTGGTTCTCGAAGGCTTTAATTAATCAGCCATCAGCATGGCGGCCACCACCGAACTACCAACTTGGAATCCTTGCATTGGAACGCACCTCCATGCTAATAGATGCTGACAAAAGCGTTGGTTGTTGGTGACCCATCTGTATATCCGGTAATATAGCTAGAATGAAGGAGAGGCTGGTGGTAGATGGGAGGCCGAAAAGGGCCCACAGCATCAAAGGGAAAAGGGTTGGACTATCCAGTGGGGTGTTGGTGTTGCGTTCCACCCGGAAAGCCTTCCGACGCGCGGGATAGAGCGTTTTAGCTTGGTTTGGAAAATGGTCCTCTCCCTTGGTCCTTAATTATGATACTAATAGATAAAAGGTGGCGGGTGTGGGGAGTACTGGTGAGAAAAGGGAAGGGTGGCACTGAGGTGCTCGCTGTGGGAGGTACACAGCTGGTCTCTTCAACCGACGTGGATACTGGATGGAAATTAGGTAGGCGCCTCATCGAATGCTCGTTTGACCCTTCCCGGCCTCAAGGATCACTCGGGTGATCAGTGGTTGCCCACCATGATTCCAGGAGTCGATATTAATTAATTGTGTGCTTTCTCCTACTGTACTTTATCCTCTCTCTCTCTCTTGCTTTCGGAACCACTATAATTAGGAGAGAATGGTTTTCTAGCTTTGCAGAATGTGTAAGTAGTGAATTTAGCTGATATTTGTAGGATGGTTTAATGGAGAAGACAACTTTCGGGGGAGATATATGATAAGATTAAGGGTCATAACAGAAAGGGGAGCTTATTGACTTTTTTTTTTTTTTTTTTTAGTCAAACAAATAGGAGAACGTGGACAAAATCTTTTTTAAATAACTTACACATGAACATGCGAAAGAAGACCATGAGGAGGGCTCTTTCAAGAGAACTTACATTTTTCTTAGAAGTAGAAAGCAATTTACTTTGATTTTTTCTAGATTTTTTTTAAAAAAAATCGAAAAAAAAAACTTGTAAGAAAACTCAACCTCTCTGCCCCAAAACAAAAGTAAATAAATAATTATATAAATAAATAAGTAAAATACCATAAAAATTATCTACCATATTTTATAAAAATAGTGATAAATTGTGGATATTTAGGAGTATTATCTTTTTATTACTACCAAAAAATATGAAAATCTCGATATAAATTAAAGAAGTTACAGGTGTCTAGCCATCCATTCCATTGATTGTTCTTTTCTTGGCACAAAGCAAGCTATCAAGCAAGCAACGAGAAATTTATATGGAAATCGTTTGCATAAGATTTTTGTGCACTTAAATATTTCTTTTATATTTTATACTTAATTATTATGTTACATGACATTCTATTAAGTGTTTCAATAAACATATTTTAATATTATTTATTTTTATAAAATTTATAGTCATTTGATATCATTCAAGATATCACATAAGTGCTTTGCTTCTAAATTGAAAAGTAGTTAGGATATATCATCCAATTATTTTATCTTCATATATTTAGAATTGGAGTATATTGATATGACATCTAATTACTTTCTTGATTTTACATCTTAGCAAATTGTTTTGTGTCAAACAAACTCACCAGCTATATAAACAGCTTTACACGATAAGTTATAATTCCAACTTTTCTTTTTTACATACAACCTTTTTCTTTATGAGTTAAATACATATAAATTTTTTTTTACCTATTTACATATAATTTTTTTTATTTTAAATTTTTTTTAATAGAATTTCTATTTTATTTTCTTTATTTTGCTCATTGAAAGTTCTAGCATGAGCCATTGATTGCTTTCGACATCATTATTGTCACATTATGATTAAGATCTTAATCCCACGATAGCACTAAATTAAATCCAAATTGTGAAATCTCTCCATCTGATAACTAATAAAGATTTGAGGTAGAGGTGAAAGTAGTATGGATATTATCCGTTCGAATTTATTTTCATATCCGATCAATTCGGATATAGATAGAAATTTCAGAATCTAATTATAAAATCCGTTAAAGAAAAATAGATATGAATATGGATAAACAACTATTCGATCCGTATTTGAATATCCGAATCTACACGTAATCTTATATAATTTTATATATCATTTATTAATTTTTTAAAAAAATATATAACATATAAACATATTATTAACTTGATTTATCATATATTTAGTAATACCTTTGATTCTGTAGTTATAAAATTTAATTATCTAAGTTATATCCATAATTATATCCATACTTTCAGTATCCGAATTATATCCGTATCCGTTTAAAATAAATATGGATATAAATTTTTTTATCTAAATAATATCTATAATTATATTTATATTCGTCAGATAAAATAAATATGGATATGGATATGCTAGTATTCGACCTGATCAATTTTAACCCTAATTTGAGGTCTACAACTTAGATGTTGCATATATGTTAGATATTTGACAATTACAGTACATGTAGTCTTCCCTCTCTTTCTTCCATCCAAAAAGTGAAGCTTATTAAAAATGCTTAACCTAAGGGGATGTTGGTTTATAAATTTAAAATTATCTTTATTTACAAAAAAATATAATAAAAAAAAGTAGCTGCTTTTAATCCATATTCTACTATTTTTTTTCGCAAGGGCCAAAACCCAATATATATAAAAAAAAAGATAAAAAAAGGTCAAAACAGGCACAAGCATCCCTTGTCAAAAAGGATGCGCTGGGCATTAGCTAGGGCTGATAACTTTCGATACAACCTATTGATACGGATACGATATGGTACGATGGATTCAAATTTGAAATAAATAAATTTAGATCATAAATGGATCGATTTATTTATGACATTACAAATTCATACCTTAAGCGGATTAATCCGCATAACCCATTTTGATACATTTTGATCTATTTAATTAAATAGATTAAAACATACTAACAGATTACACGATATATTTAAATATATTTAATATATTTATTTTAAAATTATTTAAAGGTAAATGAAAAAAATCAAAAAATTATAATTCTAATCTAAAATAAATAACGATGGAATTCAGAGATGTGAATTAGTATAGTAGATAATTAAATTATTTTTATATTATTTTAATTTTTTAATTAAATTTTTATGATTTTGATTAAATTTTATAAATAAATTAAATAATTAAATAGATCATTAGATGGGTCATGTACCTATTTGATCCGTCATGACAGATTATATCGTATCAATTTATATATATATTCGTGCCATATTCGTATTTCATCCGCCGATTCGTTTAATTAAATGAATCATATTCAGATGGAATTAATTTATATTATATTTTCAGATCGGTACGGTTTATTTATGGTCCGTGAACGCGAATTGCCCGCCGTAGCATTAGCATTCACTCAGAGAAGCACTCTGTCCAATGTTCTCTAACTTCACCACACTTTTCTTTTTCTTTTTTAATATTTTTGAGAAAACTCTTTTTGCCATCCTGACGTCAGATATCAGTCACGAAAATGCAAATAATTGGACCACCGGAGAGAGTTATCAAATAAATCAGGACGAAGTATATGTGCAGCAAATATCACCACGATTAATACCATAGCCGACTCTGCACTACATGTCTCGTAGCAAGTGGCATCTAAAGAGTGGCCACAAACGGCCAAGCATCTCTAATCGCGACCAAGCAGTCACTAAGGGAACAGAAAAATAAGTGTCAAAAAACCTCAAAAGTTATAGAACGCTTTGGGACCC
Organism: Elaeis guineensis; assembly: GCF_000442705.2. NCBI lineage: Eukaryota > Viridiplantae > Streptophyta > Magnoliopsida > Arecales > Arecaceae > Elaeis > Elaeis guineensis. Next base: position 129,372,815 of record NC_025997.2, on the reverse strand, counting down.
ATTTGGTGGGTCAACTTTGCCGCCTAAACCCGTTGGTTCTCACTACATAAACCCCTCCAACCCTCTCTCCATGCATACATCAAGCTGTGATAGCCCGTGGTCGAACAACAAAGCAACGTTTCTGACCTTTGTCTCGCTTCACAACTCTCTCCTCTATCTCTCTCTCTCTCTCTCTCTCTCTCTCTCTCTCTCTGTCTCCCTCTCCAAATGAGTGTTAGTAGAAGCACAACACTTCCAATAAATGGAGGTGCCACCTCCACTACCACCCCAAACCTACCATCCTCCCTTGCAACCAATCATGCTCGCTCCTTGTGGCGCTCTCGCTTAGGCTCTGCTCTCCGTACCGCACTAGCATGCACCATCGTTGGCGTCGCAACGATCTACACCCCGAGCGTTCTCCGCTCCCATCTGACCTTCCCTGCCTTCTCCTACGTCACCGCGATTCTGATCTCAGGGGAGGCGACGCTGGGGGACTCGTTGCACGGTGCCGCAAGTGCACTGTACGGTACACTCCTCGGAGTACTACCTGCCATGCTGACCCTCCTCTTCTTGCTCCGGCCTGACGGCTTCTCCATCACCACCACCACCCTCGCGGTGGTTCTCAGCTCTTTTGCGGTTGCGCTGCTGGGCTCCACCGACCTCATCGCCAAGCGCATCGCCCTCGGCCAGATCGTCATCATCTACGCAGCTCCGTTCGAGCAGGTCGGTCCCCATGACGTCAAGGCTGTGTGGCATCCGATTCATGTGGCGGCCAGCACTGCGGTTGGAGTGGTCGCATCGGTTCTTGCACTGCTCTTCCCCTATCCTCGCCTTGCATGCTATGAGGTAATGCATCTACCATACGGAAGCTATGTCGTATATATATATTATTACTGGTATTTGGTACGTGCAATACAAGTGAAGGTTTTGCAAGGAAAATAGGAGGCTACGTGAAATTGGAACAAACTGGCTGTTTTATCTGCTCTTCACATTTCCTTTTCTATGACAATAAACAAATAAAAAGAGGTTAAGAATGGCATAACACGCAAGCCTTAGAGATCAGCACTTAGCGTTGGAATGTTACACTTTTCACGTTATATATTTTCAGATGTAGATATATGAAAACTAGAGTTTTATATTCTTGCCAGAAAAAGAATGTGATACTTTTAAAAGTACAACCATCTATAACCATTTGTGGTGTTATTCTTATCGTAGGTAAGAGAGAAGAGTAAGCTATACATGGAGATGGCGATGGAGAGGCTGAGGCTTTTGGTGAATGCCTTTTATGCTGATAATAGTGCTTGCATGGCCGCACTAATCTCTCAGGCCAGATGCTTAACCGCTGAGAGCACTAAGCTTCTTCACAATATAAAACTAAAGCAAGTAAGATTAGTTTTTGATTTTTGCTTTGTGCAATCATCCTTACTGAACTCTCAAATCCTTGTCGGATCGACCAAACAGAAAGAGAGGCTAATCTATTATTCTAAGGTTTTTTTTGGATGCTAAGGAAGCAATGACCACCCAGCCTTTATTAAGTATTAGCAAAAGTTAATCATTATTTTTCTAAGTTATAAGCGATCTTTCGATGTAACACAGAATCTGATCAGGAAAGAAGAGGAAAGATTTTGAAAGAAGGATAAGATAACCGAAGACTCGTATATTGTGGGCTTTTTATGAAATACAAACATACGAAGAGAAGTGCTACCCTGCGTCATCATACCTTGTTTAATTTTGAGAATGTCATCATACTTTGTTGAAGACCCCTTTCTAGATGGCTATAACAAATCCACATCATGTAGGGCCCACAGAGGCTTACCAAGAATCGGATTTAGAGATTTTTTTTTTTTTTTTTTTGATGAAAGAATCGCATTTAGATAATCAAGCAGTCCAACTGGTATCCTCGTCAGCGTCAAGCTGATGCTGACTAGTTAATCCTACAATCTCGGACCGCATTGGTTAAGGGGAGTGGACAACCGTCAGCCCACCGCAAAGTGGAGAAAATTTTCTACGCAGCAAATAATGCGGTAGAGTGGATTCTTAGAAATTTCTGCACGATTTATATTGCAGTGCATTTTTTGATAAATTTATCACTATTTACATTCTAAACTTGATTAAAATGTGTAATAATCCATGCAGGTTTGTATTTAATTCCATATCAGTTATACATTAAGTAGATTTTGGATGCTCATTCAAAACCAAAGAAATCCAGATAATACCTTTAAGCTAATATTTTGGATAAGATCCTATATATGTCATTACAAGTGATGTTAAAGCGGACTCAACTCATAACTTTTATGGACTAGCAATCACTGTTGCATGGACTTGGACTGTAAGTTGATCATGGTATTTAGATTGAACTTATGAGACTTATGATTGAATTTGAATAGATTTAGATGAAACTTATAGTACTTGTGATTAGATTTAGATATATTTAGAGTGAACTTATAGTATTTGCGATTGAATTTGAATGGATTTAGATCATTATTTTGACAAAAATGCCAGGGCTTAAATAGAAGGAATAAGTGAGGATTCATGAGGGTGCATGTTAAATAATATTTTCCAACTAGTTTTTTTAGAAAAAATCATGGGTCGTTACAAGTCGGACACAATTTGGAATTTAAACAATTAGAGCATGGCATGGGCAATAAATTTGATGTAGGGATACAAAAATGCAAAGCTTTTCTGGGGGCACCAGCTTGCCAAGCTAGCTAGTAAAGCCTCTTTAGGTTGATACAACAAATCTGGATTTGATTTCTACTTTCACTGCATTTAGTTATCTTGATGAAAGTTTCATGGACTTTATTTTTCTTTCTTTTCAAAAGAGGAACATATTGCAAAGCTTCCCTGAAGAGAGCACTTGGGGGTTTGGGTTATTTTGTAGAACTGTTTAGACGCAGCATTGGTTGCATATCGGTCTGACACTATAGTTGGTTAGGGTAGGTCCAATATGCACGTAACCTACCCTATTAACTTATATTCTGTATAAATGCCATTGCACGATAGACCTTCTGACGAAAGATTGGTCCACCAGTACTAGCCAGCAAGAATGCAAGTATTGGGAATGGATATAATCCAACCCACCTCAAGCTGCACGTTGAAAACTACATGAGATGCATAGTGGTCCTTAAATACTGCTACCTTCAATCTCTAAATGCATGACGTACAGTTTGAGGGGCAAATATGCATTTCATTATTCTCACTAGTGAAATACCAACGTGTATCACACGATTGTTACCATCAAAATCTTCACAGCGCCACTCATATACCTTTTTCCAAAGAAAAGGAGCTGCTACGTACGAGGCCATGATAACATCATGGCACGATAACGTAAATTAGTAGACTGCATTGCCATGACAAGTGCAAAATTTCTGCAAATTCTATGCAGCTGCCACGAGTAAATAATAACTCAGTTGACCTTACTCTTAAGTGGTTTCATTTTATTTTTATCGTAAAATTCACAAACAATTTTTCATGCCTTAAGTGCTTCAAAACACATATATTTATATGATTTTTCTCAATTTCTCGTCTAATGATTTAAATTACACTCAATTTTTTGGACAGGCAAGTTCACAGTGGGAAAGGCCTCCTTTCAGGTTCATACCACTCCATCCGAAGGAGCCATCAGATAGGTTGCAAAACATAGAGACGCCTTTAAAGGGAATGGAGATTGCTCTAAGTTCCACCAAATCATTTCCTGTAAAATTTTCAGACCAACAGCTCAAAGGCAATCTGCTCAGCCTAAGAGACCACATTATTCTTAGACTAAGACAGGAAAACATCATGGCTAACACAAAACAAGAAAACTTCGTGGCTAGAAGAGAGCCCCTAGATCAACCCCATCTAGCATTACCTGTTATCCCTCAAAATCTCAAAGACTTCTCACCATTATTGTTCTTTCTTTTCTGCATTGACCTCCTTTATAATGGAACTCTCACCAACCCCTCAGCCGACGGTGCCCAAGAAAACAGGGTGATGCCAACCACTGAGCAGGCCACAGTCGCGTCCAAAGATGATCCTAGCACCAAAAGAAGGAATTCCAAGAATCCTTGCTGCGTGAACGGAAACAGTGAAAGGCTTGTGGTTGCGTTGAAGTGCTCGCTCTCTTTAGGCCTTGCCGTGCTCTTTGGAGTGCTCTTTAGCAAAAGTAATGGGTACTGGTCGGGTCTCACTGTAGCCATCACCATCACCCCATGGAGACAGGCCACATTTAAGTTGGCGAATGATAGAGCGCAAGGGACTGCTATCGGATCGGTCTATGGAGTATTAGGATCGGTCATCTCTCAAAATCTTATGGAACTTAGGTTCTTAGCCCTCCTCCCATGGATTATTTTCACTAGCTTTCTACGACGTAGTCGAATGTATGGCCATGCAGGAGGAATCGCCGCTGTCATCTCCACATTAATAATATTGGGCAGGAGACATTATGGCCCTCCTACTGTCTTCGCCATTGCAAGACTCACTGAGACCTTCATTGGGCTCTCTTGCTCCGTACTTGTTGAGCTCCTATTACAACCCACAAGGGCTTCTACTCTGGCAAGAGCCCAACTATCCGGGAGCCTTCGGACACTCAACGAGTGCATTGAGTCATTGATTCTATCCACAGGTCCTGTGCCATTGAAAGAGAAGCAGAAGAAGCTAGAACAACAAGTGAATGCACTAAGGAAGTACATTGATGAAGCTCAGATGGAGCCTAACTTTTGGTTCTTGCCTTTCCCTGTGGCTTGTTACTACAAGCTCCATGGTTCCCTGTCAAAGCTGGTGGAGTTACTATGTTTCCTGGTTCATGGCATCGAGTTCTTAGCAGAAGAATCTCATGGGCTTGGAGCTGCTAGGAAAGAGATCCAAGAGACCATCGGGGGAGATCTGGAGCAGTTCAAAATTATCATTGGCTCTCCATTGAAGAATTTTGAGGAAGTCATTCGAGTGAAGTCATTAGGAAAACTGGAAAAGGAGTTGCCGAGGAGGAGCGAGCCTAATGACCTTGAGCTGGGAAATTATGGGTCTCTGAGCGCCGGTGAAGAAGAGTCCGAGAAGGTCGTTGCTCTTTTCCTCCAACATGCAATAGAAGTGGTAAAGAGGCATGATGTGGATGTAGGTGAGGACTTGAAGAGCCAAGTGGTCCTTTGCCTGGCTACCTTTGGGTTTTGCACTGGAGGCTTGATGAAAGAGACCAGAGAGATAGAGAACGGGATCTTGGAGCTTCTTCAGTGGGAGAATCCTGGCAGTCACATCAATCTGTATGAAATATCTTGTGAACTAAAAGCTCCCGGCGCATAAAGCTTTCTATATATTTTTACATGGTCTATATATGGTATGCGGTGAGGTTCTATCACCATGAGGGAAAAACATAATTTAATGAATTAATAAAACAATTACTTGTAATGAAGAACTGAAATCAGGGTTGTACTAGAGAGGCTCAGGCTGTGTACTAGTCCTAACAGGAGAATCCGAGCGTCAAAGGAAACGCTCTCCCTTTTTTTTGTTTTTTTTTTTTTTTGGGTGTGAATGGGGGTGGGGGTGGGGGGAGGGGGAGTGCGGCGTGCGTGGGGCGCCAGGGCGGTTCAAGAAGAGGTTCCTGACTTTAAAGATCAGCCCTGTACCACAAAAAAAGAAGAAGAAGAAGAAGAAGAAAAAGGAAGAAGAAGAAGATCAGTCCAGGCTTTTGTCCCACGTTGAAGGGAACAATGAGAGCAACCGGCCATGCCGTGCAGGTCCGCAAGTGGATCTGGCCGTTGGCTTTGTCCCCGCCCGTTGGGTCCGATGACGGAATGGCTCAAGTAATTGGAGCTTCAGGAGTCATGACTAGAGCTAATCGTCAGGCCGGACTCTCCAGTAATTATCCCCAGGCCCAGCCTCGCCAGGACATCGGGCCTTTTTCATTTGTCCAGTCCAAGTCCGATCCTGAAAGGTCAATGCCGGATCCGATATTAACGTATTCATTAGCATGTTAGTATAAGATTTTATTCTTATAACAGATCATTAGTTGATATACTTAACGTAGAAACTGTATGTATTAATTATATATGTGACAATCTTAGGTCGGGCAGGGCCAATTTTTAATTTTCGTAGACCTAGCACGATTTTTCAGGTCGGGCCTTTTTTTTTGCCCAATCCTATGCGACGTACTATTTTAACTGCCCAAGCCTGCCACATTTGTACTGGGATGGGCGGCCCGTCAGGCCCATAAGCAGCTCAAGTCATGCCCAAGAGTTGAGGACCCATATACACACAGTAGCATGACATGTATACCGAGGTGTGCTAATGAACCAAGCTGAACTGAGTCCTTAAATCGAGCTGTGCGGAGCTTGCAACCATGTATTCACACACGGCTCGTCAATTATAAGCAGAGATCTCGAATATGTTTTAGCTTGGCTCGAGCTCAAACAAGCTCTTAGTGAGCTGAGCCCGAGCGACTCGAGAACAGCCTAGTTCATTTGCACCCTCAGATATATCAAGTCAAATTGTCCAAGATTAACAGTGCCATGTTCTGAGCCAAGCTCAAGCAAGCTCTTAGTGAGCTGAGCCCGAGCGACTCGAGAACAGCCTAACTCATTTGCACCCCCAGATATATCAAGTCAAATTGTCCAAGATTAGCCGTGCCATACTTATTTTTCTTCTTCTTCTTTTCTTTTTTTTTTTCTTTTGGCATCAAGAGGTAATGACCTTCCGCCCATAGTTTTCTCAGACTTTTCTTGCAGATGAATGTTCATCAGTGGAGTTGTTAGGTCATGATATATTCTCAGACTTTTTTTAGCAAATGAATGCTCACTAGTGGAGTCGTTAGGTCATGATAGATGCTCCAATATTATTATACTCGTTAAAGAGTTGCTGGATTGTAACAAAAGCTGTTATACTCTTTTCATGCCTATACCCCTGACGCTCCATTCCGGTCGAGGTGAGATTTCAATTGGGAGAGGGATCAAAAAGAGTCTCGTAAACCAAGAGCTACATGGTGGACAGCCCTCATAAACCCAATACCGTCCCTAATTAAAGCAAGATATCTGAACCTAAATCTTTGGCAGAGTTATGAAAACAAAAGAAAAAAGTAAAGTAAGCTGACCCATCCGAAGACTATATGATGTTGATGGTGGTCTCAATAATTTTTATGTCGTACTTGTTAGATTTACATGAATGATATATAACCATACCAACGTCCAAACTTTATATAATTTCTTCGTTTTCTCTTTTTCCTGATTCTGAAATATTCATTCAAGCTGTTGTGAAGCAAAAAATCGCGACAAGGTTCATACCATCCCATTCTACACTTTAGTTGGCTCAATTAAATCTCTAGTTACCACAACTCTCTCACCAATAATCGCCACAAGAACAGGACCCGCTCTTAAAATGGTGAAACCGGTTCCGGTCCCTTAACACGATCTCCCTGCCGTAGATCTCCGAGATCAGCTTCATCGCCGCGTGGCAGTCCGCGCACACCCTCAGATTCTTCACCACCCTCAACGTCGTCCCAGGAACGGTCCTGATCAGACCGAACGCCACCGCCACCTTCTCGCTATGGTGCACCAGCTTCTCCTCCCTCTCCTCCTCCCCTCCTTCCACGCGCGCCACCACCTCTCTCGTGTCCGGCACGTGCCCCGCCTCCCTCAGCCTCCGCGCCATCCTCTCCAGCGCCGCCCTCACCTCCTCGGAGTGACGGTGGGATGCGTCCTCCACCACGAACGAGTAAATCCGGCCGTCCACCACGATGATGCTGCACCCGGGCTCCTTTGAGATGCCCATCCTCTTCATCGCCCTCCGCACGTACGCCACGTCCTCCCACCTCCCCACCGAGGCGTAGATGTTAGAGAGAAGCACGTGATCCCCGTGGTGACGTGGTTCCCGCCGTTGGATCTCCTTCATCGCCAACTCACCAATCTGGACGTTCCTGTGGGCCCTGCACGCCCCTAACAACGTCCGCCATACGATCTCGCTGGGCTCCGACGGCATGCGTCTGATCAACTGGAGGGCCTCCTCTATCCGTCCAGCCCGGCCCAGGAGGTCCACCATGCACCCATAATGCTCCATCTGTGGAACCAAATTGTAACGAGTTTTCAACTCATCGAACAATCTCCGCCCTTCATCTATTAGTCCACCATGGCTGCATGCTGACAAGACGCTGATGAAGACTACTCCATCCGGTTTAATATCATCATCGTGAACCATCCGATCGAAGAATTCTACGGCTTTATGACCGGACCCGTTAATGGCCAACCCGTTAATCATGGCCGTCCAAAGAACGAGATTTCGAACTGGGGTGCTCTTGAAGACCTCCAGCGCTCGATCGATATAACCACACTTGGAGTACATGTCGATCAGGGCGGTCCTGACGCTGATTCGACCATCCATCCGGTGTTTCTCGATGTAGGCGTGGGCCCACTTGCCGAGCTCGAGCGCGCCCGCGACGGCGCACGCGGAGAGGACGCCCACCATGGTGATCGCGTCGGGCCAGACGCCGGCGAGCTGGAGGTCGCGGAATAGGTCCAGCGCATCGCGGGCCAACCCGTTTTGGACGTAGCCGTTAATCATCGTATTCCAGGTTACAATATCTCTTTCGAGCATTTTATCGAACACCCGCTGCGCGTGGTCTAGTGCGGCGCAGGAGCAATACAGATGGATCAGCGCGTTGCGGACAAGCATGTCGTAGCCGAGGCCGGATTTGAGGGCCTGGGCGTGGATCTGGTTCCCTTCAGAGAGGGCGTGGAGGTGGGAGCAGGCCTTGAGGAGGGCGGGGAAGGTGTGGTGGTTGGGGGGGACGGCAGCGCAGTGGGCGGCAAAGTAGAAGCGGAGGGCGCGGTAAGGGGCGGAGGTGTTGGCGAGGGACTGGACGATTGTGTTCCGCATGAAAGGGGTGGGCTTGCGGGAGCGGGAGAAGAGGAGAAGGGCGTGGTCGAGTGCGGGGTCAGGCGGGCGGGCGGCGGAGCAAAGCGCGACGAGGCGGTTCTGGGCGGGCCGGGTGTGGGCGAGGCCAGCTTTGATGAGGACGGCCTGCAGCTGTTTGATCTCCGACAGGGTGGTGGGGCCGTCGAGGGATTCGGGGTACTGTGGCCTTGGGCGAGGAAGGGGCGGTGAGGTTAAGGAAGATGTAGTCATGGCCAATCTCACATGGGTTAGATGATGAGGAGATTGGAGAAAGGGCACGAGCGTGGGCTCCGTTCGTTACGATCCTGGCTCCCCTCTGGTAGCAGCTGGCTTTTGTCATATTTATGGCATTACGGTTTGCTTGGTGGAATTGAGTGTGGACCTAAGGAGGTCTAATCAATGCTACCAAAATCTCAAAGCACCCAATATCGTGCTGCAGGGAGATTCGGACTTGTGATCAATTGGATATTAAGTTCGGTAGACTTGGATGATGATATGCATCCTATCTTGATAGATCTTCGGAGGATGGGGTCATTTGAAGCAGCTCATATTTATATAGAAACTAATAGTGTGGCAGATTTGATGACCCCATAAGTTGCTAATGGCATGTACTGGTTACTCTGGACTATCTTTTTATCCGTGCCTACTCAATTGCATGATCTATCGTAGATGAATGCTGATGCTTGTATTTACTAGGGTGCATTGTTTTACCGCTTTAGCCCCCCAACCAAAATAAAAAAAAAAAAGGAAAAATGAAAAAAACAGAGAAGAAGAAGAGGGGGGAAAAAAAAGCACGAGGAACGGGCTGATGGCAGCTTTCTTTACAAGGCTACGTTTAGCAGAGGGCTGCCCTTGAATGGCATAAAAAAAAAAAATCCATGAGTCCAATCAAGGGAGAAAGATGGCTTCAAAATTGCAACAAGTTCCCAATTTAGCAAACGCATTAGGAGTACAATTAGCTTTGAGCATTTAGATCATATCCTAAACACCAGCTAATCTTGAATGATCCGCACTAGAGACATGTATAAAATGTTAATGAGAAAAATTAGAGAGGCACTTCATAAAAATAAAAAAAGAAAATTACTAAGGCACTGGAAATTACCTTCAAGATCTGTCCACTTAACAAAAAGATGGAAATTTTGAAAAAGATGGAAAATTTGAGAAATAAATAACATGTGACATAAAATGAAAAACAGTACAATAGCACCGATTATCAACATATAATAGGAAGACCAACAATGTTTAGAAAAATTGAACTAACAAAAATAGTATCATATCTTTTAGATTGGGAGTTCAACGTGATACTTACTTCAATATACAATCCTTTCATCATGCTACTTAGCACATTAACTTTTTTTACATCGATAATTTGTAAATTTTTTTAAACTTGTAATGTCAATTATGTTAAGCAATCTAATGTAGTTTTTTTATGCCCATAATGTAATTTGACAGGAGAAAAATGATTAATCCATAATGCAGAAGAGCAAACCATAAATCTAAACATAACATTGATTTAATTTGGGCAATTATATTCATCATACTTCTTTTATCTTGTCATTTAGCTTTTGTCTTGCAATCTTACAATGAGCATTGAGTAAAAAATTGATTGGCAAATACAATAAGCATAACGATGTATGAAGCTCCTAAGAGGCTAAGATTTCTAAGTCATCAAATTAGTGGTAATATCCCTACATTTCAATTTATGACACAAGGTCCACTAAAATTGATGGTTATAAATATAGATTTTGTTTGACAACTAGAACAAGATGAATATGTCTTGATTGTTGTTATATCACTCATCCTCGAAAAAAAAAATAACTTAATAGTTGTTATATCACTCATTTTCAAAAAAAAGTGACATTGAATTTTAAAGTTTTTGCAAAAAAAGAATAACAACTCAAAATGAATGTTCAAAAAGGCTGCAAAATTATCTTTTTTTTTTTCATGTGAGTAGACAAATAAAAAGTATATTTAAAATTATTAGCAAAACTTTGAAACAATGGATGATTAAACCAATGAAAGTATAAGTTTATATTAAAAGATTCATCCGCCCGTCGTGTACAAGTGATACTTTAAATGTAAAATTTCAGCAAAAAAAGAACAATAACAAAAATTATTCTTACTTTGTGGCTGCTGGGATTCGAGCCCAGGTCTTCACGGCCACAACGTGAAATTCTCACCACTAAACTACAGCCACTGTGGTGAAATACGGGCCTTCGGTTTTTCCATGCTTAGATTTATTGTTCCAGCTCACATTCATAATCCCCCAGAATCGCAAGAGGATTCTTATTTTCACGCTCATTTGCTTCAAAAAATTCAACAGTTGAATTAAAATGTTATGCTGCCGGGAATATAATTGCAGAAGTTTAAAAATAAAATATATTATTAATTTGCACTTCAATTCCTAGAAGTGCTTGTTTCTTATCTCAATGCAGCTAGCCAGATCTACCCTGAGAGTTTATCACCTTGAGATATTTTTCTCACCACAAATGCTCCAAAATAAGACACACAGAATTGTAGTCACCAATTCACGCAACTCATTCATAAATGTTCAGTTTCAAAATGATTTGGAATTGTCATCAAATTTATAAGACCAGCATAATCCTCCACCACTGCATTTCATGTTTGACATGCATAATTCCATAAAAAAGGGGCTTTTAACGGATTAAAATTTGAACAAAGACTAACGCTTAATTGAATCATCTAATCTTCTTCTTCTTCTTCTTCTGAATGAAATTTGAATCATCTAATCTGGGCCAAACAAAGTGGTCATCTTGTTTTAATTTTGGTGAATGACTCAATAACCGTTGGTGGCGAGCTTTCTCAATGGACTTTGAGATGATTCAGTGGCTTGTTTACGTTCCCATGTTAATTAGATAATTGTGGTTGTAAGTCTTGCTTCTTTTTTTTTTTTTTTTTTTTTTTTTTTCCGCCCACGCACCAAAGGCGTCTGTTCGGTTTTCCTTCAGAAGTTACCAATCTTCTGGCCTCATAATCATCTATTTGAGTTTTGACTCCAAATTCCAATATCTCAAGCTCTTTTTGAGCTGTGAAAACGAGATTGTGGTGCAGTAATACAATTGGGAACAATATAGCTCTTTTTAACCAATGTTCGACATTCATAAAACATGGTCCAAGACATAACCAAATCTAAATTTCTAGATGCAGAATACTAATCCAATAGGATCAGTCTCTATATGCCAACCTAGAAGCCATGATCGTTGAGGGCTTTAAAGGAAACTAAAGTTGTTTCTCAAAAAAAATGCTCTCATCCTAGGAACAATTGGTATTGCAAGATCTATTCATAGGGACGCCAGTATCTGTTGTAGAACCATACAGAATCACCGACAGCTTTATCTCCATCATCATTGCGATGCCATGCATAGTAGGCATGTGTCCTGTTTTTTATCTCAAGAATTGCATGTCCAAAACTTGCTTCTCGATAAGCTGAGTAGTTGGGTTGAGGTTGAGTAAAGCTGCAACATGGAAGCCATATGTGTTAAACGGGATCAGATCCAATAGGAATAAAATATTGAAGACTTCATGATCTAAAAAAGCAGCTCTAAACAATGTTTCTTACTTGTTTGCCAGTCCTTCAATATCCCCCCATCACCAACAGTTATGTAGACAGGTGCTGATGAATCTAGGGTTGGAGTGCAGTCCTTGTTAGTTATGTTATACGCTATGTTTGAAATGCGCTCCTACAACAAGAGCAAGGCAGCACCAGTTAACAAGTAGAAGATAACTTTGAATTAATAAAATTGAACTATTCATCCTACTTCACTATCCAAAACATTTGAGTTGTTTCAGGTTATATAGCAATTGTAATTTTCATAAAGCATAACCACCCTCAGGAAACAGATTTCTAGAACATAGAAAGAAAGTAGCTGATAAATTAAGGTTAGAAAGAAGGTAGCTGATAAATTAAGGTTGGACAGTCATAGCAAAAATGTACTGACAAAAAGAGAACATAATGAGAATTTACAGTTGAGTTTGGGAAAGGAACATACTGTTCTTTCATAACCATGGACATGGCCAGCAAACACAAGATCAACTTTGTTTTGAACCAACCATGGCTCGAACATGACTCTCATGCTCTCTCCTTCCATGTAGTGGTAAGCATAGCTGTTGTACCATGGGGAATGAACCAGAACAATCAACCATGGGGTTTCAGATCTGTTTACTTTAGTAAACTCTTCCTTAAGCCATTCATATTGTGGGGTGTATGTTCCTGTCATTGTAGAGTGCACAATCATCTTGGAGTTACAATGATCATACATAATTCACAAACACTAGATGATTCATTATTAGGACAGACAACCAAAGTTGTTCTTACCATATGCTGAATAAGAGGAGAGGACAATGATGTGTGCTGATGCACGTTTTATAGAGTACCAAAGTGGAGAAGAACTACCAGATGCTTTATATGGCACATGATATCAATGCAGGTAAGGCTTGAAAGGCTCTGTCTCACCCTACAATTATTTAAAAATATTTGAATTAACTTGTTGAATTCATGTGATGGTCGCAAAATGGTAAAATGTACAAATTGAATAATTTTGTGTCACGTAATCAGTTTGTTATTTTCCAGAGTGCCACAGTTGATATGAGGTTGTTCTCAGTTTAACCATTCAACAAAAGATAACAATATTAATAAAATCATTCTCAACAATAATAATAATAATAACAATAATAATAATAATAAACCATGCCTAGGTTTCATTGCCGTGGTACCTTAACATATCAGATATATCGTATTATGCCAGTATCGAATTGGTACACAGTCTCATACCCTACTAATATTCGGTATGCCTCACCATCTCGTACCATACCACATACTGATATTATAATAGGATGGTTTCAGTATAGATTTTTGGTATCGAGATGGTAAACCTTGCACTGTGCATTTGCAGAACTAGATGCCTATTAAACTTGTTCTAGGGTAATATGCTTATTTATGGCAATGACAACTGATTTTACTAGTAAATCACCCAATGACTTACAATCTCTGGAGCATAGTCAATTTCATGGTTGCCGGCTGCACATATCCAGGGCTGGTAAGCAGCACTTCTCTCGACGAATCTAGCCCATGTGTCCCACCTCCTGTTGTCATGAAGAGGGTAATGGTCGGCAATATATAAACAGTCCATCTCAACAGCCAGATATTATGATATATGCCAGGATGCTCTTGCTATGATAATTGTTCTTTGGTGTTAAGCAACAACATGTTCAGCGAAATAGCTTTCATAACCAATTTTCTAATTGCTGGATGTATAAAGAATAAGTTGATAGAGCAATAAGCCTCGACATTATTCAATGCAAGAAAATTTGGAGTTTAATGTAGAACCGCGTGATCACATGTTCAGAGTTCTGGAAAGAACTATCTAATCAGATAAAGAGAACTTCCATTTCAAGCAAAGAGCAACAATGTACTTGCCCTCAGTAATTCTTTTTTTTGCACACCAGAATGGAATTATCACATCTGCAAGCATGTTTTAAATAAGATCTGGAACAACAGAATACAACTAGAAGACTGAACTTGGTTCTACTAAAGGCAATATCATAATCTCCATAGATTTTTGTCCTTCAATAGACTTTTGAACTTAAATATATATATTTATGTCATAAATTTCATGCAGTACAACACCGTTTATTTCTATGAAATTGGGACTGGGAACTCCAGCCGTCAGTTCTCCTTCACAACCCCTCCTGAAGTGGGACCAGATGTTCCCTACACATTTGGCATCATAGATCAGTACCCTCTACCCTTCTCCACATATTTGGTCAGTGATAGCACTAAACTGAACATGCTGAATTTTTTTTGCAGGGGATCTTGGTCAGACATTCGCTTCAAACCAAACATTCGATCACTACTGCTCAAACCCAAATGCACAAGCACTGCTGTTCGTCGGAGATCTGTCCTATGCCGAGTTATTCTAGTTAGCACTGTTTTATCGTTAAACAAAGCCCTTACTACTTATCTGTTGTCTTTCATCTTGGTTTATCTCTCCTGTCATATATCACTCATTTCCTTATTTTAACCATCATTTTCAAACATCTTTCAGATATTCATAGCATCTCGATGGATGAAGGCATTCTGAAATCTAAATTGTAGCTGTTCAAAAGACTGTTTGAAAGGGGAAAAGGCCTTTGACCTGAGATGGTATTGCTAATTCAGTTAAAGACAGAATGGTGAGAGCTAACTGCTACAGGATAAACATAATTACATGGTGAGAACCATCTCAAACAATTGCCCCCATTTGCTAGACTAAATAGGTTTACTGAAGGAGTGAAGGTTGTCCACCAAGTTGATATGAAGTTTGCATATACCTGTGCTTCAGTTCAAGAGACCTCAATATACCATTATGCATATGCTTCTAAGGCTGGAACTTCCAGATCAAATAAGAGGTGGAGGGCAAAAGGGGTCAAAAGAGACTGCACTGAAGAGCTTTAAGGGACTCCTAGTGATCCACTTGTGGAACCAATAGTTGCTGACAGGAGTTCTTCATAGAGGAGAGGATAACTTATACAAATTTATTGTCAAAAACCACACTAGTGATCTGATGAAAATAGTGAACCTATATCAAGAAAAACCGCTCAATGCAAAGGATCCTGGTTCACTTTTTTTTTTTTGGTGATTCGGTCAAGGAACTGGATTTCGGTATCCTGAGGCGCTAGAGTTAGCTACCAAGAATCCCTGTTTTCCAGTAAAGTAATCACTTCTCCAAGAAGATTTATCCTATTCCTAAAAGAAAATAAAATCACTGATTCTATCAGACAGAGTTAGCGATTGCATTAGTTCACTTATGCACCTGTTGATCAAAACTTTAGAGAAAGGAAAAAAAATAGGTCTTGTAGTACGCAAACACTTCTCAAACAGCAAGGTTGGCAAACCATACCCCATAAGTTTGGCATGCCATCATAGTTAAGCATATGGAAACCAACTGTTTTTCTTTTCTTTTTGAAGCGTTTGGAAGCAAACTGTTACCCCACAGAAATGTGATGAATCCTGGCTTTTGAGTTTTAAACGTAGGGATATAAAAAGAGGACGTTTTCCTTCCAGCTATAATTACTTGAATAGGAGTTCCAGTTGCTAACTTGGAAGTTAGTATACCACACGTTTTTGAAGGAAAAAGAAGTGAAAAAGTTAAAACACTGCATCAAAGGAATGGGCAAAGCGAACAAACCTCCAGGTCGTTAAGGGTGCAATGGTGGATATAGCCGGAGGTGTAGTTGCCAAACTTATAGGTCGTGACCATCGCACGGGCCTCGGACTCGTGCTTGTTTCACACCTTGCCGTAGCGTACCAGGTTGGAACCCGGTTGGACCGGGGCCATCCATGACACAATCACACTCTTCCCAACATGGTCACCTTGCGTAATGTGAACCTGAAACCAAAACAAAACCTCATGATTCTAATATATCTCTCTCTATATATATATATATATATTTCAATCTCCAGACGTTTTTATGAAGTTGTGACAATAGTACAATTTTAAAGGCTTCTGAACGAAGAAAAGGGCAGAAGATTACGTAAGAAGGGGAGGAAGAACCTGCTCAGGAGCAATGTAGCCTGGGGGAGGCTGGAAGACATCACTGTCAAAAGGCATGTCAACAGCAGCTTCGGATTTCCGGAGGTATAAGCTGGCGGTGTCCCCATGACACACCAGAGATAGGTTCAAAATGAGGAGAGCTGTAACCAATGTTGGTGCCCCCAGACCCATTACCTTGACCTGGTGCAAAAAGTTTGAGATAAAAATATATGTCACAAGGCATGTGGGGAGAATATATGCAAAGATCTGGTGCACAAGCACACACACATATATACATATACATACTAAATAGGTGATTCATATCCCTACTAAATCTGGACCTTTAATTTGGGCTAGTGTGACACACATTCGGTGCGCAGCCTAATGATATTTGATAGTGATTCAACCCAATGAGAGTGGATTCTATTCTAGCATGATGTTGACGCATGGCATGCATACAACCTACTTCGCTATTTCATCAAAAGGTTTTTATGGTGACCTATTTGCTAGACTGATTTGGATGGAGGACAAAGCTTGGGCCTAGATTGCAAAATTACTTACTAAATTTTCACACTGAACCTTGACCTTAACTACTAATCACACCGGAAAAAGTTTAAAAAAAAAATAATGCTCATTACATAGAAAGACATTAGTATTGATCTACTCATAAACACTTGAATTTTTTTTTTTTTGGATGGAAAACATTTGAAATCAATAATATGTAAACACAAATATTAGCATTCTATTCCAGAAAAGGAGGAATAAACATGACAATCACCTTCTCTTCCCTTGCTCTCCTGTGTACAAAACCGGAGAAATAAGAGGATGCAACTAAGCACCAGGAAGCAGGTGACAGATGAACCATATACAGAACTTTCCCATAACCATCTACCGGCCGGAGGTGGAATATTCGTTCGCGGTTCCCGCATTCTACCCGCCACTTCATCCTCCCCGCTCGAGTTTGGATTCTCGCAATCGATCCAAACACAAAACACCATAAATAACAAATAGTTAAATAGGACGTCAACAAATCATCATTATATTTCAATAATAAGTAGCTATTATTATACAATACACATTGCAGCACACCATCTCACACCACTCAAAATAACACGGACGGTGAAGATGATCGATCAAAATCTCATCCACCGTCGCTCCATTCTCTCCCAGATCGCAGATCCAATCAAATCCAATCCAAATCTTCTCATTTCGCCGTATCCTTATCTTCTGTCACCGTTATGTCCTCGTTCAATCTCGATCAAAAATTCAAAACCCGTGGTAAAAATCCAAATCCTACAGGCTTCCGTTCGGTAATTTTCGCACTAAGTTTGTTTTAGAATCGGTGGATACGGAACCGTTTGGTGTCTGACGGGAGGGCTTTCGCTCTCGAGAGTCTCCTTTGCGTGTATTCTAAGCGTTTTCACTCCATGGTCTCTGCGCTTGCTTGCTTGGCATTTTTTTAATGGAATTTATGGATTTGATAACATCGGTTGGTGGCGGTGGTTCCTGTCTATATAAGCGCTTTGGATCTCGAGGGTTTCTTCGAGCCTTCCTCAGACCAAAATAAGCATATTTATTATTTGTCAATCCAAGATTTAAAAAGGTTTTCTCGCCGAATTTGCTGCATCTATTTTGGTTATTTTTGAATTATTCGATGGCTTTCGTTATTTGGTGTTGTTTTCCATGAGATCTGATGATGTTAGGGTTTAAAACCATTGGCGCAGGGAATCCGAGCAATGGCGAAGGAATTGTCCAATGGGGTGTCAAAGCCGCCTCCGATGCCTTCTCCACTGCGGAATTCCAAATTTTTTCAGGTAATTTTTTTCCTGTCGTTCTTGTTTTATTACCGATCGGTTTGTATGATCGAAATCTCACCAAGGGGATCGTGCACGTATACAAAGTGACATTTCTGCATCTCTCGATGCTATTTTAGATCGAGAACTATGTTAGCGATGGGCTCATTCTTCACTCATGTTGTATGAAGTAAAGGATCGTTTCGTGACAGAGATTTTTTTTTTTTAGCAAAATGTGATAAAGATTTTTTGAAACACCTCGTTTGGTGTAGACTGCAGTCAGATCTGGGATCTGTGTGAATAATTTTGATATAATTTATAAAATGTTTTCTTTTGGATTTCTTTGATCTGTCGGTGGAAATCAAAACGCATTGTTAACGGTATGAATGGAGATTTTTTTGTTCTTGACTGAATATTTGGAGGATATTCTTGTTTGGCAGTCCAATATGCGAATCTTGGTGACTGGGGGTGCTGGATTCATCGGTTCGCATCTGGTGGACAAGTTGATGGAGAATGAAAAGAATGAGGTATTTCTTGGTGTAACTTCTATGTCTTATTTTGTTTTGTATTTGGATGAGATGTGATGGTGCTGCTAGATGAATTACTTAACGAAATGTGACTCATTTTTAAGCTTCCTGAGCAGCGAATTCTTAGATAGTCTGTTTTTAATGACTTCTCTCCTGTAGTTCCAGTTGACTAATATTAGACCTGTTCTTGCTTGCACACTTCACAAAGTTGTTGGAGACTTTACTCCATGTGTGTCATAAATGGCATTATTTGTGTGCAGCTTGGTGACCATGCTTGATGTACAGGTAGCTGCAGCAATATTAATATACAGTGCAGCATTCGAACTAACTTTACTCTGATTCTTTCAACTGCATTTGTTGCAGCATTATCTGTTCTATTGCTTTCGTATTTCAGATTTATATGATTTCATAGGGAGGGGGAATTTGGATCCCACCTACAACGTCCATGATCCATATGACATCTCTTGTACATCTCTTGTCCATGGGCGGGAGAACATTTTTTTTAAATGTCAAAATAGTTAGGAATGAGCCCCTATAAATGTTGATGCAAATAAATGACTTTTCATTCGATGTCTCCAAGTTATGCCATGGAATCAAATAAGGCTTTAATGATTTTTCTTTTTTTGGGGGGAGAAAGGAAGGGAGACCTGCACCACCTAAGACTTGAATCCAGATTGTCTTGTTGTTAGGCGGAATGGTATGACCCTGGGGATAAGTTTCAATTAACAAATGGATAAATAATTAATTTCTTCTCTTTAATGATTTTTTTGTTTCATTGCAGTCAACAAATGTAAAAAGGAAATAATTTGAAATATAGGATATCATTTGAATGGTTTTCGCAGATCTCAAAATTTTGGGATACCACAATTTGCATTTGAGTGCAGAGACTTACCACAATTTTATATCAAAAACATGATGCCCCTTCTGACATAACATCACAGTTATTTCTCCTATCCATAAATGGTGAAACAGTCTGATATAATAACTCGGGGTCAAAGGTCGACCAGAAGTATGGCGTTCTATATGTGACTACTGATTTCAGTTGTATCACTATACATCATTAATTTCTTTCAACAAATATTTATGTGTTTCTTTCTACCCATATTGTGCAGGTAATTGTTGCTGACAACTTTTTCACTGGTTCAAAGGACAATCTCAGAAAATGGATTGGTCATCCAAGATTCGAGCTGATTCGTCATGGTACTTTTACTTACATTCATCTAATTACATTAACTGAGACAAGCTGGAATTTTATTTCTTGTAACTGATGATGATATTCTCTGTTTGGACCCTTGCTTAAGTACTCTTCGATCACCTTTGCTAATGTGAATTATTTCTTCTATCATCTCTTGTATCTTCTTAAGTACTCTTCTATCATGTCTTCTATCTTTGTTGGGACCCTTGAAGTGTGCTTCTATCATCTTTTCTAATGTGAATTAGCTCTTGTGTCTACTTTCAGATGTCACGGAGCCATTGCTGGTAGAGGTTGATCAAATCTATCATCTTGCTTGTCCTGCCTCTCCAATTTTCTACAAATACAACCCTGTGAAGGTGTGTTTTTCTAGTCCAAATTTTACAGTAACATGTCATGTTGAACATCTGTCTCAAAGACAAGTATGCTCCTAGCATGTTTTTTCTTGTTGATCATTAGAAGAAGGCTTAGGGTCATAATGCATGCTTGTCTTTTTTTCTCAAAAGAATAAAATATTTTATATATATTGGCTGTTCAAATAGCTGCCAGCTCTTGAAGTGATTGAATTTTGAAATTCTCGTTGGCCAGATGATAGTCACAGAATATTTCCTGGCATTTAGTATTAGAAGTTTGAGACATCATCCATATTCGGGCATCATAATTGTGCCTCTAGTTAGTTTTGCCATTTGCCAGGTTTCCTTCCTCACCTTTATTGATTTAGCTATTATCTTGATCATACTTAAGGCTTGTGCTGAACATGCCTAGCTGTATTCTCTCAACTAACCCACAGCATAATGTATTTCTACTCCACCCTCGAGATGCAAGTCTTCTGCTATGGAGTCTTAAATTTTGCATTCTGCACAGTAGCATGAATTGTATTGTTTCAACTTTCTTGGCTTGATGATCACTCATTGTCCATCCTCTTGCTGTTATGGCTTATCCACTCTAGATGTATGCATGTATATATGAATGATATGTATTGAACTAGAAAGTCGAACTAACTTGAAAATGATTGTTTTACAACAGACAATAAAGACAAATGTGATTGGCACCCTAAACATGTTGGGACTTGCAAAGCGGGTTGGAGCAAGGTAATGTTTAAACTGCTTTTGTTGGATAATTTGGTATTTGTAATTAAAGTGACTAGCAATTTTTTTACTGTACTATTTTCCCTTCAATTGCAGGATTTTGCTGACATCTACCTCAGAAGTTTATGGTGATCCCCTTGAGCATCCTCAGAAGGAAGAGTACTGGGGAAATGTTAACCCAATTGGTAAGGCTGTTTATTCTCTGAATGTAATTTCTACTTGGTGATTTGATTTAATTTGTTAGTGACCTTCTGCAGTGTTTTCCTGTCTCTGACCAACTCCATCTTAATAATTGGCTATTCCTTGCACCACAGGAGTCAGGAGCTGCTATGACGAGGGGAAGCGTGTGGCAGAGACTTTAATGTTTGACTATCATAGGCAGCATGGAATCGGTGAATTATCATTCTCCACTAATTAGAAATCCAACTTGCTTGTTTTGCACCTCTGAAAGATTTTTTATTGGGAGAAAATTGGTGGCATATTATCACAAACGACCTTTTAACTTTGGACTTGTTAATGCAACAGAGATTCGAATTGCTAGAATTTTTAACACCTATGGACCACGCATGAACATTGATGATGGCCGTGTTGTCAGCAACTTCATAGCTCAAGCACTTCGGTGATCTCTATGTTATCACCTGTTAATATCACTTTGCATTCCATCCAGTATTGTCTTCTTATCTCTTATTTATTCTGTTTTCATATTAGTGGTGAACCCTTAACAGTTCAGGCACCTGGAACACAAACCCGAAGTTTTTGTTATGTTTCTGATATGGTAAAAAGTCGTGTTTTATTTGTTGATCTTCATTTCCTAAGTATGATCTGGTTATTTTGCTATGGGAATTTATAGTTTCTATAAATTCTGAAGGTTGATGGACTTATCCGGCTGATGGAAGGAGATAATACAGGCCCTATCAACTTGGGGAACCCTGGTAATCTTCATAATTATCTTGGACTTGCACTGTTGACCATTGGTCTTTGTGAATAATTTGTTCATTGAGAAATAAATTGCTGCATGGCATCCAAGCATGCAGCTGACAACCAAATGGAACCATTCCTGGACCTGGGATCAGTAGTTCTCCACTTGAGGCCAAATGCTTGATGTGTGGAAAGTCTATTAATTTAAGACTATAACTTCACCAATGGTCAGTCTCGATGGTCTTTAATGTAACTATGCATTGTTTGTGCTGCAGGTGAATTTACGATGATGGAACTTGCTGAGAATGTGAAGGAGGTAAGCTTTTGTTTCTTTAGTCCTATGTTCACATTTCGGTTTTAATTGCACTGCCTCCCCCTCGTGTGATGACAAACTGCAACTTAAATGCAGTTGATTGATCCCAATGTGCCTGTGAAAATAGTGGAGAATACGCCTGATGATCCACGCCAAAGGAAACCAGACATCACAAAAGCGAAGGAGCTACTAGGATGGGAGCCCAAGATTATATTGCGCCAGGGCCTTCCTCTCATGGAAGAGGATTTCCGACAGCGTCTTGGCGTGCCAAAAAAAGCATAACCTCTAGCATCAATTCTTCCTTTAGAATTGAAGCTTGTTAAAAGCATTCTGCGTCACATGCCTTTTTCATGTTAGAATAAACGTTTGCTCATCAGCTTTAAATTTTACACTTTGTGGTTCGTGAAAAAGAATTTAAAAAACAAAAAGTAGTAGTTGTATGATTAATATGCTTTCTTTTTTTAAGAGGTCATTTCAGTTATTGGATTATGTGAGGACTTATTTTTCCAGCAAAATGACTAAGGAAAATAAAGGTTATTCTAGCTATTTCTCATGTCATGAATGTCAACTGACTTGCGGGAAAAATGCCGAGTCTGTTCTGCCATCTTTCATTGTCAATTTTTTGGGTTTTGACTCGTTTCTTCTGTTCATGTATACCTCGTCCAAGTCTTCTCTCAACTATGACGAAACTTTCCCAAATAAAATGTGAGTTGCAGGTAAGAAGCTGCAAATCAGCAATGCGTTGTTTTCAGCATTATTCATAAATGATTTGCAATTATGCAGTTGGAAATCCAAAGGATGACCATTCTTTTAGAGTTTAATAATGTTTCTCACCTTAAAACCCTAGTAAATTTGGACCATATTTTTATGAATGGCAAAATCTAGTGCTGAGTTATTTAGCAGAAATATAAACACATACCCAAACCTGACCTTAGCAGGCTCCTGTTGAAAAGGCAAATACAATCCAATGGGGGGTTGCTGGCTGAATCGGCCCTTTCTACAACTTCTGACGATTGATAGAAGTGCAAATTAGAATTCACGATAATGCCTCTCTTCCTATTTGAAATGAAATTAACATCCGAATTCTTGTTGGGATCTCTCTTCCTATTTGAATCTAATTTTTTGGAAATGCTGTTTCGAGGCCAATGAGACTGGGCTGGTTAGACTATCCTACTCTGCCCCAATTTATAATTTCTCAGACAGCAGACAGAATTTCAGAATCTGGGAACTGAATAGGAAAGTTTTGCTTATTGAGAAAGAAACATGCAGAAGTGAAAACTAACAGAATTCATAAAATATTTTTGGAGGGTATAAAACTCCTATCATCTGATTGTGAAATCTTGTTAACTGTACCAATATATGTGCCTCCCAACTGCGTTCAGAAGTCTGATTGTGAAATCTTGTTAACTGTACCAATATATGTGCCTCCCAATTGCGTTCAGAAGACACTCATAACCGATAAAATATAGAACATTGACTCAGGACACAATTCATTTGAAAAACTTGGATAAAGGTACAAACAAAGATCACAAGCTTGAATGCTTTGAGCAACACATGATTCATGGCTGTGATATCACGAATCTCCAGCAAGTGAGAATGCTTTGCTTTCAGTCAGCAGGGTCGACCTCGGGCACAATGGGGAACAAGTCCAGCAAATCATACCTATACCAGTTTTCCCAAGTTTACTGTGGTTCGCAGAAATAGATTGAACAGGACCATAATAAGCCACGATAAGCTGGATAATGACACAAATACGAAGCTAAGGGGAAAGAATTGTAATATTGCATTCAAGCAGTAAGGCTTCAGCGGGCCAACATGATCTAGGACATGTCCAACCAGATATCCAACTGGTCATATTATGTTTATTAGATCCCTAAGGCTTGATGACAACAAAAAGGAGATACCTTATAGATTTTGCCACATCTGCCGGTACCAAGATGGCAAAGCTGATAGCTTGAGGGTACCCACAAGCAAAAGAAACTAGCAAAATTATCCCAAGGTCGGTGGAATTGCCATCAAATATTGACCCGTAAATATTTATTGTTTGTTTAGATACTATCATCATCTGCGTACAGCATAGAAAGGGAACTTCACGATGTTCAACGGAGATGCAACCAGCTGTGTGTTTCAAAACAGATATCAGCCAAGAGCATTAGCATGCCAATAATATGATAGGTAAATCTCCATAGATAAAGGAGACCTAAGCCACTTTGTTACAAGACAAACACACGCACAGATGACTGTTAAACTAAATAGTAGTTTTAAAACTCTGGACTAACAATAAAAATCTTCAAGGAGCGGGTCCATATACCAGGCATCAGTCTTTTATTCTCAATTCAAAAATACTAAGAAGTTTTCAAAACAAAGCACTTAGACCATGTTTAATTTTTATGCAAAACATCAAGGAAATTGGCCAGCCTCATCATGGAAAGAAGCTCAAATCAGCCACCAAATCAGCAAATGTTCACCTACAAAAGATTACTGCTCTCAGTCTGCTTGTTCATAAAGGGCAAGAATGCATATCATACATGTACCAAAAGAAATTATTCAATTACGCAAACATTTGACCCACTGGTTCAAGTTGACAAAAACCAGGAATAATCGATTGCATGATGCCCAGTATGAGGACTACCAGGCCAATTTTAATATGATAGTTAGAATGCCACCATCCTCCATTCATCAAGACAGCCTTCTCTCAGTCATGGAAACATTGTATTTCAGCATGCACATGAATACACAACTCCAGAAAACTAGATAAAACGTTCTGTACTAGTTGGGGTGGAACCCAAGCAATTAAAAAAGCCAAATGATGAGAAACCACCCAAATTATGCATCGAGGGGTAAAAGGTAGTAATAAAAAAAAAAAAAATATCCACCCTTGTTCGTGTTTTCGTTTCCTTCTCAACCATTCCTTTGAACAACTAAATCCCAATTGAATTACCATAATTTATAATTAAGATAACAATTCAATAACATTTTTCCATGCTGCAACATCCAAGTGGCAACTTGGTTTTGTTATCGGGAAGTTCAACACATTCAAAAATAAATCAACCAAAAAGCAGCCTAATCAATAAAAAGGGCATCCTCACAAGTGACCACCCTCATATGATCGGCTAGTTTCCTAGATGCAAGAACTTTTGACTTTCAATAGCAGCAGTGGTGATCATTTTGTTATACCAAATTAATAGACATGTAATCCAAATTCAAAAATATTCTTGAATGTATATGTATCTCCTAAATGAGAAGACTGCTAGTGTATGTACTGTCTACAAAAGTGCTTCTGCATCTTGACAGATAAGCGACTGTATGTACTGCATCTCCCTCCCATAAGTTGCATGAGATCAGAAAAAGTCTAATCATGCAGGGAAGTTTATTTGAAAGTTGAGGACCAAGATGGATAACAATAATCCATTCAAAATCACCAAAGCACATCTTAGACATCTTTATACACCAAAAATGCAACCCGAAATTGCTTATCATTACATCAGCATCTTATGACTGATACTGACAACCTAAGTGGGCCTTCATTGGAAATTACAAAAGAGCAGAATGAACCTGCAATTAAAAATCTTGCATAGCAGCCATCTATTTTATCTAGAAACTCCCGTTTTCCACTCAATCACACAACCTTGATTAAGTATAGGAAAAGAGCCATTAGTGCTTTTCATCTTTCCTTTGGAAGTTTGATAAATCTTTCATCATTAAGTATTGACAAATATCAGTTAAACAAAGATAATAGATGATAGACTGATGTTGAATATCTCATTTATGCATGCATGGATCGTAGCAAAATACATAAGGCTTGGTCAGTTGAACTCATATTCACTCGCAAATCACACCAACTATTTCTTGGGTATATAAGTGCATTTCAATCAACCTCCAATTTGGCTTCAAGTTGTCAAATAATCATCAATTATGTAATTGTGCAACTTTGCAACACAAATATCTCTTTCCTTCCATATTAGGGTTCATGACTTTGTTTCCAGTAAATCACATAACCTATCACAAAGACTCAATCTGATAGCCTCATTTTACAAAGCTATATATCCCTTCCAACCTTACGGTGGTTATAATAGGCACTTTAGAGGGAGTTCCTCGACTCTTGAGAGCTTTCTGGCACTATCGCATAGTCATCTAGTTATCTTAGAATGCATGATAGTGGAGCCACATTGAGAAAATTAATATCCACTCAACTTAGCTATTATTGCATAATCCATCAACACTATAAGAACCACAGTTAATTTCATGCAAACTTCAGGTGACTCATCTGATGGCATGACCCTCCATTCATGTCAACTGCAAATTTATTCAGCATCTCTTAATTGAATCATTTTAATTGTTACTTATTATTTGATGATAGATGTGTTGGTTTTATGTTTTGATCTGTTTTGGAATGAAACAGTTTGTAATAAAATGCTAAAAAGGTAACCAAGGTAGAAACATGTCCCAAAACCATAAAAAAGAGAGAAACCCAAAACTCAAATACGTATCTTAGTACATATAATCTCAGTTGCTAGTCTCTACCATTCATGTTCTAAATTCATCTTTCCTAATTAACTTAAAGTCTTGCCCACAATTTAGACATGCCAGATACCTAAAAAAACCTTTGTATTCTGACCTGTTAGGTTATTTGATGATTCACACAATGCAAAACTCTCCCTACCCATCAATCAGTCTCTAGGCACTGAGACTAGGATCTTGGAAACCAGTCTGGAATACACAAGGATAACATAAGATGGCTCCAACAACAGTAAAGATTATCACAAACAGAATTCCATGACTTTCCACCCAATCATTAAAACTTAAGAGGTCCCAATCATGTCTCCTTGACTAGCCCAGGGCTGAAGGAAGACCCAGATACTTACAGGAAAATCAATTTTGCAACTCAGTTACATT
This sequence comes from Elaeis guineensis, assembly GCF_000442705.2. Taxonomy (NCBI): domain Eukaryota; kingdom Viridiplantae; phylum Streptophyta; class Magnoliopsida; order Arecales; family Arecaceae; genus Elaeis; species Elaeis guineensis. Next base: position 129,345,721 of record NC_025997.2, on the reverse strand, counting down.
TACTACCATCAACAACTGATATTCCACATGTTTCAGTCAACAAATTCATATGATTTGTCAGCCACTGAGGCATCTGCTGACTGAAATTATATTAAAAAAAAACAAAATCAAATGAGACCTGCCTTTGTGTTCTCTTGGATGTATTCCAGTAAACAACAGAGTTTCATCAGCATATTAGCCTAGCCTCTCAGGTAGCAGCTGTCAACAAATAAACAGGAACAGAGGATGTTTTACAGCTCTCTGCATTACACCTTTACTCTCTCAAAAAATAAAATCCCAGCAATTATTTTGTGGTTTGCTATTTCCAAAACCTTCTAATCCATGTGCATCAAGTGCCCTACTTTCTATTTCTAGATTCACATTATTGTAATCATCCTCATGAATCCTAGATGGCATCTGGTAAGGTTAATTTACAATAAAAATAAACTACACTATTGGCAATTGAACAGCCTTGAAACAACACATCTCAGATCTCCTCAAACCTTATGCCAAAACATTTAGAAGTCTCAAATAATTCATTCGGCATATATTATCTATAACATAACCCACCTTTTGTGGAACTTTTCTTACAATACAAAGCGGAGAACAACATCAACAATAGAATAAAAACTCCAAGCTAAACTCCAGTTACAGAGACCCCAACACGCCAATCATTACGGGGAGGCAAACCTGGGAAGGTTTTAAGTTGGAGATTCTACACCACATATATATAACAAAGAAGACGCAACTCTTTGCTTAAAAAAAGTTTAAAAAATAAAATAAAAAACATCTGCACCAGATCTAGCACCAAAACTTAGGTAATGCAACTTATCCTAGCACCTAAACATCAAGCACCACAATATCATACATAGATATAAGGTGATCACTGATCAGTCGAAACAATATTAAACGGGCATCCAAAAATTCATCAAAAAAAGGAAAAGAACAGAAAAAACTAGGGTTTGAGATAAGATCGAACCTGTTGTGCTCCTGAACGAAGCGAGAGTTCTTGGCGTCCTCCTCTGGCGTACGAAATCAAAAGGCAAAAAATAGCAAATGAGTTTAAAATGATGATGATAAACGGGAGGAGGAGATCGGTGTTCAAAGAGGGGGAGAAATTTAATCACCAGTGAGGCCGGCAGTGAGCTTGACGATGAAGGCGCCGGTGATGGCGAAGCCGACGAGGAAAGGCCAGTTGCGGTTAAACTCCCTCCTGAAGAATACCGGCCACGGATCGAACTTCCTCATCTCTCCTTCTCTCTCTACCTTTCCCTGCCCCTTCCGACTTGCGAGGAAATGGAAGACGGCCCCAGACCTTCGGAACCTTCGGTTTTGTTGCGTTGAACCGTCGGAAACGTGACCGCCCGCAGCTTTAACCAGGTTATCTCTCGGCTTTCGTGGGTGAAACGGACGGCCCTGATGTGGTGATGGGCGTTTGGACACCATCAAACCGGCATATCGCCTCAGAAGACTTTAAGTTGGACGTGGGCCATAGAAGTGAAAGTACAAAAAACCAGGCTGGACTCTGGGCTGTGAACGTAGGCCTCCAAATTCCAGCCCCTGGCTGGGGCTACGGGCCTACGGCAGGCATGGCCTACAACTATACTTCCCGCAACCTGTGACGGACGCACACAAATATCACCTAAATTGGAGCCAAATGCAAAATAGATCACCTTGCTATCACACACAATATATATCACAATATATATTGATAACCATGTTTTACAATATGCAGTGTAAGCATTGGTTGTGCAAGCAATTTGTACGTAGAAGGCATGGAAAAATTATTATGCATGTAAGCCATCCCAAGCGAGCTACTTATGGTGTCCTGGATAAGGTCACGGGCGACTTTTTTTTTAACATATCAACATGGCATGAATAGATTAGAGAAGCCCCTAGCTTGGTTTAGGTACTAGCTGGGCCAAGCCAATACTTGCATAAATAAAATAATTTCATATCAATCGAAAGTACTTGTTTGTTTTTATATATTGGTGTCATGCAAATACAAGAATTGATGCATCGGCATGGCATGCCAAGTATGCTGACAAAAATTCATCTGCATGGATGGTAAAGACATTCCAATGCGTGGCTCATAAGTACTAAATAGAGATAAATGAATTATGGACAAAAGGGTAAGAAGGATATAATAATAAAATCCAAGATGTTAAACCACATTATTAGATCCTTGCTCAAGCACCGATACAATATGAAAGTCTGTGATTGGTCTGAGTGACACGTGATGTGCCATTTATACCGTCGATTCTTTGATTACTCCTGCAACTCTTTTCATAAGATGCTGAATAAAAAATAATTTTTAAACTTTTTGTGTGCTGACCATCGTGCACATGCCGAGCTTGAGCCATGCATTCCGAGTGCTTTACCTAATTAATTTTAAAAAAATTTATTTATAAAAATAATTTAATTTTTAATTTATTTATTAAAATAATATAAATAAAATAAAATATCATTTTGAATGGTATTTTATGATGGCTACGTCACCCACCTTTTTTTCCTATTTTTTACGTAGATAATGAAAAAAATTAAAATCATCTAAATAAATGATATTTTTTAAAATACCATTTGAAATGGTGTTTTTAAAAATATCATTTCAAATGATATTTTAAAAAATACTATTTTATTTGACGATTTTAATTTTTTTCTAAAAAAAATAAAAAAATAAAAAGAATAAAAATTATAATTTTAAATTTATAAAAAAATAAAAATTATAATTTTGATTAAAATAAAAATCATCATTTCAAATTAGTATCCCCATTTCAAATTATCTTTTTAAAAAAATATCTGAAAAAAAAAATTACTGTAAAAAAATCATTAAAAAAAATTAAAAAAATAAAAATTATAATTTTAAATTTTAAAAAAATAAAAATTTTGATTTTAATTCTAATAAAAATCATCATTTCAAATTACAATCTCCTTTTCAAATTAATTTTTTTAGAAAAATATCATAAAAAAAGAAAAAAATGAGAAAAAATGAGAAAAAAATAAAAATTATAATTTTGAATGAATTTTAAAAAATAAAAATTTTAATTTTAATTCAAATAAAAAATATCATTTTAAATTATTTTTTAATTTAAAATTAATTTTTTAAAAAAATATCTCAAAAAAATCTTAAAAAATTAAAAATATTAAAAATATCATAAAAAAGAAAAAATGAGAAAGAAATGAGAAAAAAATAAAAATTATAATTTTGAATAAATTTTAAATAAACATTTTACTTTTAATTAAAATAAAAAATATCATTTCAAATTACTTTCCCCATTTCAAATTAATTTTTTTAAAAAAATATGTCAAAAAAATATATCTTAAAAAATTAAAAAAATAACAAATATCATAAAAAAGCAAAAAATTTAAAAAAATAAAAAATTATAATTATAATTATAATTTTAAATTTAAATTTAAAAAAAATAAAATTTTTAATTTTAATTAAAATAAAAAAATATCATTTCAATTTACTTTCTCCATTTCAAATTAATTTTTTTAAAAAATATTCCAAACAAAGAAGAAAAAAATTATAATTATAATTTTAAATTTTAAAAAATAAAAATTTTAATTTTAATTCAAATAAAAAATATAATTTAAAATTATTTTCCCCATTTAAAATTAATTGTTTTAAAAAAATATCCCAAAAAAATCTTAAAAAATAAATAAAAAATAAAAAATACCATAAAAAAGAAAGAAATGAGAAAAAATAAAAAATATAATTTTAAATTTAAAAAAATAAAATTTTAATTTTAATTCAAATAAAAAATATCATTTCAAATTATTTTCTTCATTTCAAATTAATTAATTTTTATTTTTTTTATAAATTTAAAATTTTTATTTTTTTCATTTTTTTCATTTTTTTTCTTTTTTTTGGAGAAAAAAATTAAAATCGTCAAATAAAATGATGTTTTTTAAAATATCATTTGAAATGATGTTTTTAAAAATACCATTTCAAATGATGTTTTAAAAAATGCCATTTGTTTTGGCGATTTTATTTTTTTTTCGTCGTCTACGTGAAAAATGGAGGAAAAGGTGGGTGACGTGGCCATAATAAAACGCCATTCAAAATGTCGTTTTATCCTTTTTGCATCAATTTGATAAATAAATTAGAAATTAGGTTATTTTTGTAAATAATTTTTTTTAAATTAATTAAATAAAGCACTCCATACATTCCAGTGTCATTTCGCTATTTACAGCTACGAGGCAAGTTAGCTGGACTAGGGGTGCAATCAAGCCGACAGGGTGAAGTAGCTAGAAACTCGAGCTCAACTTGTCTCAAAATACGCAAGCTGAAAATTTGACTCTAGATTGATCGAATTTTAATGTCCCAAGCTCGAACTCGACTCAATGAAAAATAAGCAAAACTCAAAATTGACTCGATTCAAATATCAACTGGGCCATACTCAAACAAAAATTCAAGCTTGAAATCTAATTTTAGTCTACTAATAATATATATTGTATATATATTATAAATAAAAATAATATTATTAAAAATATATATAAATTCGAGTATGTTTGTGAGCTTTCGAGCTGAGTATCTTGCTACTCGAGCTCGACTCAAAAAATTATTCAGACTACTCGAGCTCAATAATGATCGAGTCGAGTCAAGCTTGGATAATAGTCGAGCTCGAGTAGCTCATGAGTAGCTCGACTCATTTGCACCACTAAGCTGGACAATGGTTAGAGATGATAGTTTTAGCCAACCGATCAGATACCTGATCCAAATTGAATGAGTTTTACTTGACTTGATTTAAATTCGAGATGGGTATGAATTCTAAAAAAATTACCTAAAATAAGTTTGGATCGGATATAGATAATGATATTCCTCATTTTAAATTTGATCTAATATAATCTTAATTGAAATCCCACTTTCGAATTCATAATTATTGTGGGAGGATGGCACCTTTAGTCCCACATTGGTTGTGAGTCAAGATGGACTCTGGCTGATATAGAATCGAGACCTTCTCTCCCTCCAACGATATAATTTTTAAAGGATAAAATCGTGAGATCCCATACCATAAACCGATTGAAGCAGACAATATCTCATGTGGGTGAGCACAGAGAACCAACCCATTCCATCCATCCAAGTCATGAGCCCTTGATCGTAATATTTGCACCCATCATGGGGCCCGTCTCCTACCCACACACACAGAATCCCTCTTGACCGAGGCACTACTGCTGTGGAAGGATGGCACCTTTAGTCCCACATCAATTGTGAGTCAAGAGAGACTCCAATTTATATGGAATCGAGGCCTTCTCTCCCCCAGCGATGCACCTTTTAAAGAGCAAAATCTTTGTCGCTTTGGAGGCTGCTTCACATACACTCTTCCGCACGATTTTGCCCTTTAAAAGGTGCCTCACGGGAGGGAGAGAAGGCTTCGATCCCATATAGATCAGAGTCCCACTTGATTCACAACCGATGTGAGACTAAAGGTGCCGTCCTCCTACAACAGTAATGTTACAGTCAAGGGCTCTGGCTCAGATGGACGGGATGGGTCGGTTCTCTGAGCTCGTCCATACAAAATATTGTTCGCTTCGACCGACTCATGGCACAGGGCCTCATGATTTTGTCCATTAAAAGGTGCCTCGCTAGGGGGAGAGAAGGCTTCAATCTGATATAAAGTAGAGTCTCTCTCGACTCATAAGTGATATGGGACTAAAAATACCGTTCTCCTACAACAGTAACCACCCAGTCAAGAGGGACTCTATATGCGTGGATAGGAGGCAAGCCCCATGGTGGGAGCCAATATTGTAGTCAAGGGCTTGTGGCTCGGATGGTTGGGATGGGTTGGTTCTCTACGCTCGCCTGCGTGAGATATTATCCGCTTCGGCTGGCCCAAGATATGGGGCTTCACAGTTTTACCCTTTAAAAGATGCTTTACTATTATGGGAGAATGACACCTTTAGTCTCACATTTGTTGTGAGTCAAGCAGAACTCTTGCTTATATGGGATCGAGGCCTTCTCTCCCCCCAGTGAGATGCCTTTTAAAGGGCAAAACCATACAGAAGAGTGTACGGGAGAGTATATGTGAAACAACACTTAAAGCAGACAATATCTTGTGTGGCCGAGCGCAGAGAACCGACCCATCCCATCCATCCGAGCTACGAGCCCTTGACCGCAACATTAGTGCCGTCTGTCATAATGCCTCATGCCCATGCACACAGAGTCTCCTTTGACTGGGGGCTACTGTTGTGGGAGGATGGCACCTTTAGTCCCATATCTATTGTGAGTCAAGCGAGACTCTAGTTTATATGGGATTGAGGCCTTCTCTCCTCCCAACAAGGCATCTTTTAAAAAGCAAAACTGTGCGGGAGAGTGTATGTGAAGCAGCCTCCAAAGCAGACAATGCCTTATGCAGACGAGCGCAGAGAACCGATCCATCCCATCCATCCGAGCCATGAGCTCTTGACCGCAATAATAATTATTTTATAATATTTATATTATGAGTTTCTTATCCAATCCTGATATGATCTTTCTTATCTATTCAACCCGTACCTCTATTAGATCTAACATTATCTGATCCGAGACATATATATATATATATATATATATATATATATATGTGTGTGTGTGTGTGTGTGTGTGTGTGTGTGTGTGAAGTTTTTAATTATGGAGTGGATATGAATATTGGTTCATTGGCCAACCACACAAACTTCATGACACAGGTGGCCCCAACAAGACTAATACCGGATGGATGGATCGAGCTGTCCCTCACTCCCTTGTGCATCATATGGCCGTACATGCATTTTTTTTTTTTTTGATACGAGCGGACGATCACATGGTTCTAAGGTGAGTCCAGTTCAGAGAATTAGAATGCAAAATATCATAAAGAGTCCATAGACAGTCATCATTGTGGCACCAAATCTATATGCTCGGCTACAAAGGATGTTATATAGATAAGCTAGTATATATGGATGTTAGGATTTGACGCCTCGAGATTCAGCCCACATTGAGCCCACAGCGAGGTTCGCGGCGAAAAACGGAGTCCAACGAGACCAAGATCACCTGAAACGGAGCTCGGATGGAGGAGATACGAGCTTTCGAAGATGGCACGAAAACCGAGGTGGCGGAGGACCGCCGGCGACCGGCGGCAGCGGCGCGGCTGCAGGCGGCGGCGCGCGGGACGCGCGTCCCAGGCCCGCGTGGGACGCGGGACCCAGGCCCGCGCGGGACGCGCGTCCCAGGCCCAGGCCCGCACGGGACACGCGACCCAGGCCCAGGCCCGCGCGGGATGCGCGACCCAGCGGCCTGCTGGCCCTTGCCCCGGTCCACCGTGGACCGGATGGTCCACGGCCCGGTCTGTGGACCGCGTGGGCGTTTCCCACGCGTTTCTCGCGGTCCACGGCACTATTCCGTGGACCGGAGCACGATCGGAGGGCCCAGGTGATTCCCGGTCTTGATCGGACGGTCTGAAACATGATTTGGCTTGATTTAGGATTCCTAATCACTCTTTAATCTATGTTTAAGGCTTTAAAAAGCCTGAGAACGAACAGAAGAGTGTGCGTGGTTGTTTTCTCGCCGCCGTACGAACTGAGAGGAGAGAGAGAGGCGTGAGGCGCTGTGAGAGAAGGAGCAGGAGGCTCCTGGACAGCGGTCGCCAGGCTCTTCAGGGGTTCAGGGGGTCTCCAAGAGAGAGAGAGCTTTTGTGAGGGAAACTTCATGTGAGAGAGAATTGGGTGTACAAGGGTTGAGGGTGAGGTCTCCTCTTGTAAAATTTTCTTTTCATAGTGAAGTTTGCATGCCCCGTGGAGGCGAGCCCTTTTGTGGCTGATCCACGTATTTTGATTGTTTTTCCTTTTGTTTTGTTTCTTCTTTCTTCCTGCTGCATCGCGTGGTACTGAAAAGATCTTGGGAGGTGGTGTCCTGGCCAGACATCCACCCATCAAGTGGTATCAGAGCAAGGCGGTACAAGGACGCAGATTGCAGTGGTGGTGAGCAAGACTGAAGATGGAGAAAACAGGAACAATCAGGATGGAGATCAACAAGTTTGATGGTAAGAGCAATTTCTCCTTGTGGCAGGCAAGGGTGAAGGACGTGCTCATCCAACAGGGGTTGATCGAAGCTCTCTTGTGCGATGAGAAACCGACCACCATGGAGGTGCGGGATTGGAAACGGCTACAGATGCAGGCGGTGAGTACCATCCGCATGTACCTGGCGGATGAGGTGGTGATCCATGTGCTGAGCGAGACTTCCCCGACGGTGCTGTGGTCGAAGCTCGAGGAGTTGTACATGACGAAGTCTCTCACCAACACTCTTTTCCTCTGGAGGCAGTTTTACCAACTGCGGATGACTGAGGGACAGAGCGTGCAGGAGCATCTGAGCCACTTCCAGAAGATCCTCACTGACCTTCTCAGCGTTGGCGAGAACGTTGAGGAGAAGACCAGGGCGCTGGTTTTGCTGGCGTCGCTTCCTTCTTCGTACGAGTCCTTGGTGACTGCTCTTCTAGTGGGGAAGAGCACTATCAAGATGGATGAGGTCACCGCGGCGATACTCCAGAACGAGATTCTCAGGAGGGAGAACCCAGCTTCGAGCTCAGGTGGCGATAGCTCAGCTTTGGTGGCTTCTGGAGGTGCAGGAGGCGGTAGACGGAGCGACAGGAGATCGCATCGAGGGCGGTCTAAGTCCAGGAGGGACTTGAGCAAAACCAAGTGTTACCGGTGTGAGGAGTTGGGGCATCTAGCCAGAGATTGCCCTCAACTGAAAAATCGGACGGTGGCTGCTGTAGCGACGGCCGGCAGTGATTCAGATGGAGATGTCCTGGAGATATCTGACGAGGTATCTACTTCTTCCCAGCAGTGGATATTAGATTCTGCATGCCCCTATCATGTGTGTTGCAGAGAGGAGCAGTTTGACTCCCTGGAGAACAGTGAGAGCACTGTATATCTGCCGAATGGATCGAGCTGTGCGATCAGAGGCATTGGGACGGTCAGCTGGAGGACACATGACGGTGCAGTGAGGAGATTGGGGGAGGTCCGATACATACCCGATTTCAGGCGGAATCTTATCTCACTTAGCAGACTGGATTCGAGAGGCTACAGGACGGTAGCTGGTGGAGGAATCCTGAGGGTGCTACGCGGCGATAGGATTGTGCTGGAGGGGAAGAAGGGGAGCAGAGGACATTATTACCTGGCAGGGAGCCCAGTGCGAGGTGGAGCATCGGGAGCCAGGTGGAGCCCAGAGCGAGGTGGAGCTCCAGGAGGTGGATCGGGCACGAGACAGGAGACTCGGGAGGACGAGAGGCGACGTCGCAAGGTAAGATTCCTATTGCCGCAGGATGATGCCCCGAGCAGGTCTCAGGTCAGGAGGAGCACAGCATACGATGGAGATGGGATCGAGCAGCCTGGCTTGACTCCCATGTTTGCCCATCCATGATCAGCAGGCGATTGCCCCAGGGCATGGGGGCGAGGAGATCCAGAAGCTCTCGGAGTTTGGAGGAGGCCGAATATCGAGTCGAGGTGGAGATTGTTAGGATTTGACGCCTCGAGATTCAGCCCACATTGAGCCCACAGCGAGGTTCGCGGCGAAAAACGAAGTCCAACGAGACCAAGATCACCTGAAACGGAGCTCGGATGGAGGAGATACGAGCTTTCGAAGATGGCACGAAAACCGAGGTGGCGGAGGACCGCCGGCGACCGGCGGCAGCGGCGCGGCTGCAGGCGGCGGCGCGCGGGACGCGCGTCCCAGGCCCGCGTGGGACGCGCGTCCCAGGCCCGCGTGGGACGCGGGACCCAGGCCCGCGCCGGACGCGCGACCCAGGCCTGCGCGGGACGCGCGTCCCAGGCCCAGGCCCGCGCGGGACACGCGACCCAGGCCCAGGCCCGCGCGGGATGCGCGACCCAGCGGCCTGCTGGCCCTTGCCCCGGTCCACCGTGGACCGGATGGTCCACGGCCCGGTCTGTGGACCGCGTGGGCGTTTCCCACGCGTTTCTCGCGGTCCACGGCACTATTCCGTGGACCGGAGCGCGATCGGAGGGCCCAGGTGATTCCCGGTCTTGATCGGACGGTCTGAAACATGATTTGGCTTGATTTAGGATTCCTAATCACTCTTTAACCTATGTTTAAGGCTTTAAAAAGCCTGAGAACGAACAGAAGAGTGTGCGTGGTTATTTTCTCGCCGCCGTACGAACCGAGAGGAGAGAGAGAGGCGTGAGGCGCTGTGAGAGAAGGAGCAGGAGGCTCCTGGACAGCGGTCGCCAGGCTCTTCAGGGGTTCAGGGGGTCTCCAAGAGAGAGAGAGCTTTTGTGAGGGAAACTTCATGTGAGAGAGAATTGGGTGTACAAGGGTTGAGGGTGAGGTCTCCTCTTGTAAAATTTTCTTTTCATAGTGAAGTTTGCATGCCCCGTGGAGGCGAGCCCTTTTGTGGCTGATCCACGTATTTTGATTGTTTTTCCTTTTGTTTTGTTTCTTCTTTCTTCCTGCTGCATCGCGTGGTACTGAAAAGATCTTGGGAGGTGGTGTCCTGGCCAGACATCCACCCATCAATGGATAATATGGCGCATGCAGTGTATGGAATAAGAGAAATTCTTTGTGCACCATGGTCGGTGTAGAAAATCTGATGTAGAGTGCACCATCTTGCATGATTAGTCTATGTAGCCATCACTTTTCAATGCATATTTAATGCCTACACTTCAGCTTTTTCATTTGAAATTTTAAATGATGAAAATACCTTTTTTTTTTGGAAAAAATTGACATCCTGTAGCATATTATGATATCCTGCATCAAATTATAACTTCCTGTACATAGGATATCATAATATGATCCAGAAAATTATGACATTCTACGTCAAATTATGGCTTCTTCCATGCAGGATGTCATAATATGGTCCAAGATATCATAATATGGGTGGGACATTTTTATTCAACCACTTTTCAATGTGCATTTAATGCATGTAGTTTCACTTTTTTGTTTAAAAATTTTGAATGATGAAAATATTTGTGCACTTTGAAAAAAATTATGACATCCTGTGACATATTATGACATCTTGCATCAAATTATGACATTCTGTGCTTCAAATTACTATTTATTACACAAAGGATATCATAATATGAATATAAAATATCATAATTTTTTCAAAGAGCAAAAATATTTTTCGTCATTCAAAATTTTTTTAAAAAATAAAAATATAGATATTAAATTTGTATTGAAAAATGATGACTATGTGGACCAATAAGATAAGATGGTGTACTTCACATCCAATTTTCTACGCCACATGTGGTGTCCTAAGAATTTCTTATGGAATAATCTCTCCATCGCAACTAAGGCTGCAAATGGGTCGGATCGACTTATGACCTGACCCGCTTAGACCCGATCTAACCCGTTTTAAAGGACCTGGGGGGCGGGGGCGAGTTCTAAAATTGGATCCGTTCAATATTTCGGATCGGATTTGAATTTATTGAATTCGGATCCGACCTGAATTCAATATTGAATCCAATATGTAAACTATCGAACAAACAAAATGGGATTAGAATTCTAAATACTCTTGTAATATTGTTATTTTTCATATAATTTTACTAAATTTGACTGTAAAATTTTGAAAAATTATTTATAAATTAATAGTCAAGGTAAATTAATGTTTATTTTTTTTGTCATAAATCTCGCATATGTTGATTTATCATACGAAAAAAATTCGATCAAAATTTGAGTCCGAGACGGATCTAAAATTTTTAGATTGGGACCGGATTATATATGGATCCAATCTGACTTAAATAATTCAATAAGATAGATTTTTTGATTATAAATTTAATTAAATTTAATTTAATTTTTAATTAATTTAAATTTAAATTAAATATTAAAATTTGATCAAAAAATTAGATCCAATCGAAATCACCCCCGATCCTGCCCGCCCTATCTGCACCCCCGATCCTGCCCGCCCTATCTGCACCCTGTCCGCAATCCAAAACGCGCGCGCGAGTTTCTCGTTCCGCCAAAAGATGGTCCGGTATCCGGATCACGTCCTCCGTTCCAGCTCGTGGGTTTTTTCGTTTGTTCAAGTCATCCTCACCCCTGTACGTTGGGCCGTTGCTCTCGACTCTCGTCTTCCACTCCGGAGCACTCGGGCCCAAGGGAGGAGCCCTCGTTGCTTGGGATCTCGAGATCGAGGTATTGGCCCCATCTCAACCCTCCTTTGCCAGGATTCGTGGCATTTCGCTCCTAGTTTGTGTCGCATTCGAGATTTTTTGGGACTGATAGGTGGGAGGAGGGAATTTTTGTTTCTTGATTTTTTTTTTGTTTTTTAAATTTGGGGCTAGGATTAACTTTCCAATGCTCAGATCTCCGACTGATTTCATTTGCCCAAGATTTTTTCTGTTTTCTTGACGAAAAGAGACTGAATTCTTTGTGATAAGTCGATTGCTTTGCTTTTCTTTTTGCTGCTTCTGTGCATGATAGGATATACGCTTTTGATTCTGTTTTAATAACTAGAGTGGAGTTTCACGGCAGGCTAGGGTTTGGTTGATGTGGATCTGGACTCACTGCGTTTTGAAACAGGGGGTGGAGTTGGAGCAGCGGGAGGGGTTGTTTAGTGGACAGGGAGTGTTTTGTGGGGTTATCACTATGAGTATAGACAGCAGCAGAAGCCCTCCTCGAGGACGTCTGTTCCGAACCGAGCGCACGTCCTACCGTGATGCTTCTTACAGGAGGAAACGCCGCAGCTACTGGTGAGCTTGCCTTATTGAGGTTACTGGATTTGCTTTCAAGTGTCCCATTCTTGGAACTCTTAATAGATGGACTGTAGTTCCTTTCAAGATCGAACAAATTGAACTGGCACTTTGTAACTTAAGAGTCAGACTATCTATATTTTTTTCATTTTAAATGTTGTGAATTGCGAAATCTCTTCTTTTGGAAGTTGTTACAGAATTACTACTAGAGATGGATAGATTATTAATGGAAGGGTATGAATTTACAATTCCAGAATTGCTGTCATGGGCCAGTGGACTAGCCAATGCATCATCTTATGGGATCTGGAATTTAAAGCCCTTTAGAGACTTTTTTTTTTTTAAAGAAAAAAAAAAACTCAAAGCTGATATTGATAATGCTGTGAATTGTTTTTAGTAGAACGTTTGTCAGAATGTTGATGAACAGTTGCTTTATTTTAAAGTGTAGCATAAAAATACCAGTGCAGGCATAAGTTCTTATGCTTACTCTTAACAAACAAAGTTAGGATCAATTCCGATGCTATTTTTCTACTTTTAGTTTGACTGTAGCAACTATTTTGGTGCAGTACTGTTTTGATATATGAAATAATGTCATCATCTTTGTCGTCAGTTTTGCTTTTAGTCATACATTATTGTTATGAACACCCTTATTAGTACATGTATTGGTTGTATTATCATATAAGCATAATCCATATGTATGTGCACATCCAAACATGCATGTGCACATAGGGAGAGAGAGAGAAAAGGAGAGAGAGATGCACAGGTGGGTTTTATTATGAATTTACCAAGTCTTGAATAGGTTAGCACATTTTCTCATCTTGATTTGCGAAGCTTGGCTTTACATTATCAAAAATACTTGAGTGCCAAGCCATCTGTAGCACAATGTAAATGCAAATCTATTGGAAAGATAGTTTTGAGTTGATGAAGATGGTTCTCTAGAAAAGCATAAGTTGACTCTTGCAACTCTTCTCATCTCGGTGGTGTTGACTCTCTCAAGGTCTTCCCTAAGAACCGAGTATGATGTGCCCTCCCATCTTTCCGTGAATTTTTGCCTATTTGGCTAAGTGATTGCCTCCCATCACTTTGAGACATTATTGTTAATTACTATAACAATATTCGCATAGCAGTTCATACTAAATCAACAACCAGCTAGCTTGCATCCTCTACAAGAGAACATGTGAGGACAAATATAGAAGCAATGTTGCATCGAGATAAACGCGAGAATCAGTTTCGGATAGGTATCTAACTGTTTGACTTGGCAAGAGAAAAAATGGAGATAAGAGGATACATCGGATATAATATAATCTTAATTAAATAATATTTTTTTTATCTTTTTATTTAGAAGGCATTTGTCTGTAAGGTTGTTCAATATACATGTTTCTTTCATACCCACTACTAATGTCAAAGTGGAAGGTCTAACTCATTGTTAGTAGAGTCTCGCTCCCCAAAAGTCTCTAGAAACTGCAAACAGGAATTTGTTCATGGATCAAAGTACGTCAAGGATGGAGAAACCATTTGTCTAGGTGATCAATCATATATTACTCAAGCAATGTAGTAAATGTTATAGAAGAGAGAATATAAGAGGGAACTTCAAGTGCTAAGAAAAGCATCGCTAGCACTAGCTTTTCTGATATAGAATTCTCTTATCTGCCTCACAATTTACTGCACATGCAACTTTTTAAAATAACGTCCATTATGATGTGTTGAGCCAAACTCTACAAAGGCTCACAACCTTAAGAATCAATGGCATAGAGACCCAAGGAGTCCCTAGAATATAAGGACTCAAGGCTAGCTGTTAAATCAATAGCCATATATGCAACAGTTGTCCAAATGTCCTTGTGAGTATCTGCAGCATCCTCATGAGCATGGCATTCGTTGTCTCGATGACCATGAGAGTTTTAAGAACTATGGCATAGTTAGATGTTGATAGAAAGAAAAGGGAAAAGCTGGGTAAATTATGAGAAAGAGGTTTTTTACATTTTTCTTGCATTATTTTGTGGAGGATTTCATGGTCTTTCTTCTTCTTTTTTTTTCTGTTTTCGCATTATTGAAGAACCTTCGTAAAATGAACATGTCTAATTGTCCGTCTTTATCTTTTATACCAAACATTGTATATAGAAATGCTTGACTCATTTTCTTTCTATGCTTCAAATCATCCCATCAAAGATGGAATTTCTTGCATGTTGTAGACCCAAGTAACCGTGTTTGGCCATTTGGTGGCTGCCTCTGTGGCGCCCTGCCTAGTGCTGGGTGACCTGCCAAGGCAACCTAGATTTTGGGGCAAGCACATAGGCTGCCTGCTGCGCCTGGTGGAACTCTTTGGCGGAATGCTTGGACCAAGGCAGGTCAGGATTTGTTGATCAGGTGCATCTCTAGGTACCATAGCCATCAGTTGGATTTATGCATCCTCATTCACCAAGTATTACCATTTGGGACTAAGTGCATCTCCAAATTTATAGATTAAAATAGGGAAGAAGAAATGGAGGGGATTGATAACACCCAAATCAAGTGACCAGCGACGACACTGAACAGAGGCATCTCTTGATGACAACGGCAATAATTTTGGTAGTCAATAGTTCTCAAAAGCAAAATTCTTTTGAATCTGTTCCCCCGTTAAATCTTGTCCTCACTTGCTCCTCCTCTTCTTCTTCTTCTTTTGCTTTTGGTCTCTCCGCCTTCATCCTCCTTCCCCTCCTTCCCCCATCATTCATTGTCACCATGGTGATGGCGGTTGCTGCAGCAGGTCCAAGTGGCAGCAAACTTGTTGGATGTCAGGCAAAGAAGCTCACCTACAATAGACAACGGATATTGTGTGGCCAGAGATCCTATCAAGTTCATGCATTTATGGTAGGAAATCAATATCAAATCTGTTTCCTGTGATAGATTTCTTTATTGCCTAACATGGACACAAGAATGAGAAGAAAAAGAAGGGGAATGGAAGGGGAGGGAGGAATTCAAAATCATAATCTGCTTATGGATTTACCACCATTAGGTCTCATGTTAATATGTTATGCTTATTTTTTAATATAGCTAGTTCGTCAAAGCCTCGATCGGATTTGTGATGTGCATGGTCATGAAAGTCTGATTCAAAATTTCATTGCCACCTCAGTTTTAATAAGGAGTTCATAATATACTTCAAAGGGCCATAGGTTTGAAATCCATTAGTCAATTTTTTACTTTTTTTGTATATGTTCAAGAAAAGAAAGTGAAAGTGTCAAATTTCCAGAAGAGTCTGCCTTGAGAAAGTTATCAAGCCTTAGCATGGTAATATAACTAGCCTTTTTCTTCTGTTCTTTATTCCCTTCCCACATTTCGTCTGTTTTTAGATGGCTAGAATTAATCTAAAAGCAGCTGGGTTTGGATTGCTATAAGGCTCAAGTCTAGTCTCCCGAGGAATTGCTTATGTACCACGAATATTCGTTTTCCCTCTTTTTCCCCCCATAATGTTGCAACTTTATCATTTTGGTGGTACAAGGGCATGGTGGCCTTTCTTGAGAGCTAAGTTCAACACCTTTATCTTGATTGGGAAAATGGGTGAGAATTCTCTTTTATCCCTAAATTCTAGTCATATATTCTGCACTTGTTCTTCTGTTCAGCTAATTGTTTATAGGAGGACGTGGACGTCATGGAGTATGTATGTTAAATCGGTACCATTTGTGGAAAGAAGCTCAAATTATACAATATTTTTTGACAAAAATTAATTCTGCAAGAAATAGAGGACTTTTCACTTGACTAGAAATTTTGTGAGTAATTTTAGAGAGAGTATCAACTACTATCAACTTTTTTGTTTAATGAACAGTAAGATATCATTATTTGGGTTCTTTTCATCTATAAGCAATTTGATGTTGCCATATTAAAAAAAAAAAAAAAAAATCATTAGTTCGCACCTTTCAACTAATTTATAATAACCGTTAGTTATTGCAGTTGCCTTTATATTTTTCCCTGATAAGATGGTAATGGATTATGCATCTCTGGTAAGTTACATGACTTGGAGAGATGGTACATTGCTTGCTGGCATGGAAGATTTCAAGCTGTTATTAGAGATGATATCTTATCAACTTATTTGCACCATACTTTCTTGTATGCAATTTTGTAGTTGGTGTTTCTATGCTCTTAATTTGTTTGTTTTCTTCCAGGGATTGTCTCTGCAAGAACTGTAAGCGTCCAGGACACTATGCTAGAGACTGTCCAAATGTAGCTGTCTGCAACAATTGTGCACTCTCAGGGTAAGTCATTATATCTGGTTTCAAAGGTAAATATGATATTCAACATCTTTGAATGGATTAAATCATCTAAAACTAAAACAGGTGTGGAAAGTCCGGTGCCTTCTTATGAGCTATTGGGTTATACAGTAATACAGTAAACCAAGTGTCCGTTATTTCCAACCTGACCATAAATATTTGCTCACAACTCTTTTGACTGCAGGCACATCCCAGCAGAGTGCACTGCAAAGACCCTGTGCTGGAATTGCAAGGACCATGGACGTGTTGCCAGTGAGTGCAAAAATGAAGTTGTCTGCCACATGTGTAACAAAACAGGCCACCTGGCTCGTGCTTGCCCCGGCTCCGGACTAGCCCACTTTGACACCAGGCTATGCAACAACAGCTATAAGCCAGGTCATATTGCCGCAGACTGTACCAATGACAAGGCTTGCAACAACTGTCGCAAGACTGGTCACTTGGCTCGTGAATGCCCTAATGAACCAGTCTGCAATCTCTGCAATGTTTCAGGCCATGTGGCACACAACTGTTCCAAGGCAAGCCTGGCATTGGAGATTCAAAACGGGCGTTTTGGTGGCATGTGTGGCCAGCCAAGTTACATCACCTGTGGCTGTGTTGGTACTGTTATCTGTAGCAACTGCGGTGGGCGTGGCCATCTATCTTACAAGTGCCCCTCAGGCAGGATTTTTGGTCGTGTTCTCCGAAGATACTGATGGTAAACTTGGTTTCAACATTGGATATCTTACACGGCAGGTGAGTTTGGGCTATTGTGACTATGCTAGTCGGCTTCTTCCCAAATTGTGGGTTCACTTTGTAATGGAAGTGTTTACTCTGGTGGGCACTTATAGAGGCCAGAATTGAAGATTGAAACCTATTTTCTGACTTCCGCTGATATACATTCTTCTGCGACATTTGTATGTATTTCTTCTCTTGCTCCTGCAGTCTGCATGGTGTTCCTTCCTGTGAAGCTAGAAACCAGTGAATGAGAGATAAATGATTGCTGCATCTCATTGTTGACAGTTGACACACCACCAAATGGTGAGGATGAGTGCTAAATTGTTGGTGCATTGGATTGTTAATATACCAAATTGTTGGTGCGAAATTGGTGCTGCATCACATTGTTAATGCACCATCAAGTGGTGAAGTTTCTGTGGATTCTCTTTATCCATTCCAAAGCCTGGATAAGAGCTTGCTGCTGTATGTGCTTTGTTGGTAGCCATATATGCCTATCCTGTACAGTTTCTTTTCCAGTCCTGGAAGATGATTTGCGAAGAATATGTCATGGTAGCCCAACAACAGTGCTTGATGCCATACAGCTATCATGGCTCATGCTTGCTTAAACACTTGTTACCGTTTTCGCAAAATTCTTTGTACACCGTCAGCAGTGTAAAAAATCCGATGTAGAGTGTACCATTTCATTCTAGTGAATAATGGAGCTATCATTTTTTAATATGTATTTAATATTTATAGTTTTATTTTTATTTGAAATTTTGGATGTCTTTCGAAAAATTTATCAGAATTTTTCAACAAGAAAAATACTCTTTTCTTTTTATGGGATAAATGTTCGTAGTTTTACTTTTTCGTTTGAAATTTTGAATAATAAAAATATCTAATTTTTTAAAAAAAATTATGACATCTCGTGTCGATATTATAGTATTTATAATAATTTTTTAATGATAAAAATATCTTTTTTTTTATGACATCTTATAAAAAAATTATGACATTTTACGTAGAAAGTTATAATTTTAATACACGATGCCGTAATATCAACATAGAATATCATAAATTTTTTTAAAAAAAATATTTTCGTCATTCAAAATTTCAAACAAAAAAAATAGAACTGTAAATATTAAATACGCATTGAAAAATGATGATTATGTAATCCAATCGAATAAGCGGTGCATTTCATATTAGATTTTTCGCACCGCAGGCGGTGTACAAAGAATTTCTCTAATATGATTATGCTTTATATTACATGCAAGAGTTGGTAAGAAACCCGATTAGCACATTGACATGCCTTTATATTTTTTTTTTCTTATTCTTGGTTTCCTTTTTTTTAAGTAATCTGCCACCTCTAAAACCAAGTACCTCTACCAAGCCCTTACAATGAGAAACTATTCCGGCATCATGTTAGCGGCACATCATGCCAATTATGCATTTTGATTTCTATGAGCTCCACTTATCATGCACTCATACTAGATTGCCACCTATGCACCTTATCTCAATTTGTTTGTATGATGCACCATTAATACGGCACATGTGGTGCAAGATATAATCTCTCCCTAAAATACGAATAACAATCAACTGAAGCGCTAGCTGCTGGCCTCATTTGAATTGCCAGTTTTGAGTAACCATGGCCAAAATCATTGAAGGGCAATGTCATAAAATGCACGAGTTGCACTTCAAAGAGAGCAGTTGGATTTTATGGTCCCCTCCGCCCCAAATTATTTTCTTGGTTTTCATTTTGTTCTCAGAAAAACACAAGCAAAAGCAAAGGAAAATACGCTTGGATTCATCCATCTAATAACCTGCAGAACCATGACAATCTCTCCTGCTCAAATATTCTTTTACAGGAAGATGCAATGAAATGATAAAACAATGATACTACAAAAACATCAAGAGGATACTGAATTTACGATCGAAATTAAAATCGAAATTGAAATAAAAATTTAAATCCATAGAGGAGAATACGAATCAAGTTCCCTGTAGATTGAACCATTCCAATTCCATCCTGAAATTAGAATCAAAATATGACTCCTTCCAACCAAACGGTTGGAATGAAAGTCACCCATTCCAATTCCAGACCCCCACTCCTTCCAACCAAGCACCCCCTCAAATTCTGTAAAAAATTTATGGGTCACTGGATGCTGCCCTCTTTTATACCAGTTTTCCATTTCTCAAATGCATTTCCACAACCATGCTGCATGGCGACCCACTGAGCATTGCAAGAAACAGGAGAAATTCATATACTTCCTGAACGTGGTTGACCAACTATTAGACACTCAAAACCTGTGCATTGGCATGGGCACTGAATTCAGCTTAAGTAAACTATCGACTGCTGCAACCATAAATAAACTATCATCCAAGTTTCACTAGAGTCAAAATCATCAACACCATTTAATGTTGCTCCAGATAGCATTAACATGGTAAAAATATGAGAACTGGTTTTTAGCTTTTGGCTTTTAAGTGGTGAAAGACCCGAACATTATGATAATTGGCTTTCCCGGGCAAATCACCTTACAAATCAAAATCATCCATAGGACTTGATTAACCTCAGAAATTATGCAATAAAAAGGATGCACCACAGCATGCAACCCCGACACAAGGGCGTGTATTCAAGAATCAGTCCTCAACATACTACAAAGGGAATAAAATGCTATAATTCAGAAATTTAAGTGTCAGCTTTCAGACTTAAAACAACAAACTCAAGATACATCATCAATATGTCAAAAGAGAACATAAAGATACTATGGCCTGCAAAGTTACAGAAGAAATTACAGATTCACATGTATCAGATTACTCATGATAACAACTTTAAAAAGTAATCACCTCCAACACATGTCTTCTTGGTTGCGTCCTGAAAGGATTGGATCTAAAGGAAGCAAGATCAAATACACTACATGATTAAGGGGCAATCACAAGTTATCCATTTAACAGATGTATCTTGCCGAAACTAGAAAGAGTCAACAACAGTAAAACCCAAGGCCCACTAATAAGCAGTCATGATCCCCTTCCTAACGTCACACAACTACAGAAATAGACTACTTTCGAGCAGAATTAACCAAATGGTTGGAACATGCGGTGCACCAAGACGAGATCTTTCAGTTGATTTGCATTGCCTGTGTGTGGTACTTCTCCAAGTTAGCATGAAGATCTGTGGCAGAAAGCTGACTAAACTACATGATTGCATAAAGGGCAATCACTAGTCCATTTAACACATGTATAATGTTGAAATCCAAACGAGTCAACCACAGCTAAACCGAGTCCCACATACCAGTAACAATACTAAAGAGTTGTGATTCCCCTCCATAAAGTCCCTATAGTCACACAATTATAAATATGCAAATTTTGAGCAGAATTAACCAAGTAGAGGAAACACACAAAGCACCAAGGCGCAAGCTTTCAGTTGATTTGCATTGCCTCTGCGTGGTACTTCTCCAAGTCTGCATCAAGATCTGCAGAAGTCATCTGGCTACCACGGCCTCTACCTCGTCCACGGCCTCTTGCCCGTCTACGGCCACCACCACCTCGTGGCCATCCTGTAGAGCCACCACTCCCAGCTCCACTGTTGCATTACAATGTCAGTTCACTGGACCAATTTGTTTGCTACAATAATGGATTTTCAGAAGAGGGACATACAACAAACTAAACCAACACAACAAAATAGTAGAGTGAGACAAAAGAACACAAATGAAGTAAAAGAGAAAACTCGAATCCTGGGAAAAGCAATACACACAGATATCTGTTCTGAAAAAGGATTTGACCTGTATTGAGAAAATAATAAAGAACCTTCTTCAGGCATAGAACAATGTAATTCAGTAATCAATCAGCATGTCTTCATAAGACTGCCAGTCCTCAAATTAAGGGTGATTACATTGACAGAAGACAGATGGGCTATTAAAACTAAAATTTTGGCAATTTTCAAACCTTTCGTCATGACTGCTAACAGGAGTAATCCCAGCAATAAAGCATAGGCACAACCCTGCTGCTATATCATGACCGAAGTTCATGAACATTCCAGTGCATTATTGCTTCAAATTGATGAAAAACATTAGTATTGACTGTTAGATCTTGCTTCACAAATAAATCTTGCAAAAATGAAAAACAAGCCGAATCCCAACTAATGGCAGTAAGAAATATGATGAAGAAGTATGGTGGAAGGGAGGGGGTGGGGAAATCAGGTTTCTTGTGTCCTTTAGACTCCAAGAAGAGGAAAAGAAACCTCGAGCTATCCATCAAACTGTTTTCACCAAAATATAGAATTCAACTAACTGAAGGGAGCTTTTGTTGCCTATGTAAGCAAAATAGGACATAATTTGCTGTGATCCAAACAAAAACAAATTGCATGAGATGATACGGACACTGGACAGATATTTGGAAGCCAAATAAGTTTCAAGGAAAACATGAAACATTCCAGAGAATACAAATAATTGCAAGACCACCCAAGTACACAAAAACAGAGGCAAACAAGGTTTGTGCACTTGTTCCATGGAAATAAAAATTCATAAACTTTTTTTTTTTTAAAAAAGTTGCCATCATGCCGTCTTAATTTTCAAAATCAAACAAAGAAGTTAACACCAAACCATCAGTAGTTGTTCTAAATTGGATATAATGGCTCCCAAGATGTTTCAAACATGTTGCTCATGCAAATACCATTTATGAACATACTGCTTCCCAGTTATGGAAGAACGGACTGGCCACAGGTTCTTAAACAAATATGCAAGGAAATGGTGAGTGGAAACAAACTTTTTTTCAACTATGTAGTTGACAGTGTCTATGTATAAAACCAGCCACTACCTCTGTGCTTATGATGCATCACTTGGCCCAAAAGACCGAATTATATTACATTGATCATACAACGATTCAAGGAAAGTAATAAATTTATTGGGCTCTGTCAATTTTTTCCTGTACAAATACAAGGAAACGAGCATTCATAGGACCAATAAAAAACTTAAGGGGATTTACAACAGGATGAAGCAATGCTCCAACACATTTTCTGCAATAATCAGGAATAAACTCCTAGAAACAAACCTAACTTTTATTCCCATTTGCCATTAAAAAAAAAAAAAAAAGACTTTTGGTAAGATTTAGGGGTTATATAGTTGACTCCAACAAACCATTCAACTCAATTAGGCAATTAGACTACTACTGCACAACTGCACAATTTCCTCACACATCTAAAACTGAATTTCAACTCATAAAATAGTCAAATCCAAAAAATAATAGTAATCCTGCTATTAGTATAAGTTCCTGTTATATTAACTCTCAAAAAACATTTTGTATGTACAGGAATTGATTTTCATCAAACTCGAAGACTGAGACAAAAGCTAAAAACACAAATTACTGATTATGTGATAGTGACTACAAATGACCAATGAAATAACTACTAAAAAATTTTATCAAGGTTCACCTTAATTGACATAACTGATAAATAAACTTTGACGCCCTTACAATGTTACAAAGAATTAAAGTGATGTGCACATCTACGAATACAATTTGGCAATCTGATACTTTAACTTTGAGCTACAGCAATGCCATGGATAACTGACCACGTTAAAAAATAGCATGCAATCATAAAACATAATCTATTGATTAAACGAGTAAGGCTTAGATAATACACTTCTCTGCATCTATCAATTAATGGAGTATAACTAATGAAGAGTTATCTTTTTTTCCACAATTACAAGCTGGGTTGATTAGCCAACATCATAGTTTCAGGACAGAAGAAGAAAGAAAGATATATATATATATATATATATATATATATATATATAGAGAGAGAGAGAGAGAGAGAGAGAGAGAGAGAGAGAGAAGAGGAGGAGGAGGAGGAGGAGGAGGAGCAGGAGCTGGGGTAGGAGCAGGAGCAGGAGAGGGGAGAAAAGAGGAGAGGGAGAGAAAGAAGACAGCTCAATAATATATCTTCTCAATAATGCAAATTGTATTCTCAATTACCAAAGCAATGGGTTTATATAGACATCCCAAAACCCTAATAAGATAAATCCTAGAGCCCACATAAAAATGAAATTCTAGAGTCCAAATAAAATTCTAGAAAAATCCACATAAAAATAAAATTCCCTAATTTCTTTATTTGCGCCTTACATAAGTGCCCTTATATAAGTGCGCCTAAATTCCTTCTTAATGGATGCTCCTCCGTCCAGTTGATAACCAAGCTATGTGTCTGAAGCTAGGAGTGGCAATTTATGTTTACTCTACTCTATTGGGTACCTACCCGACCCTAATGGGGCAAGTTTTACTCAACCCACAGCGGATCAGGGGCGAGTGTAGGTAATGGTAAAACCAACCTCAAACCCAATCAAGATAAATATAACTCTTCACAAATCCCTTCCCAACCCTTTGCCCTAGTCACTCAACTCATGAGAAAAATTGAACATGTGAAAGGTTACATGCCATGATGCTTAGTTTTTCAATTTTATGGTTAATTGCTTTTCTTGGTTTAAAAGACATTTGACTTCTTCTTTTTTGGTACAAGTGGGTGCTCACATCAATCTAGTATGAGTCCCAACCCTTTGCCCTAGTCACTCAACTCATGAGAAAAAATTGAACATGTGAAGTTACATGCCATGATGCTTAATTTTTAAATTTTTTAGTTAATTGCTTTTCTTAGTTTAAAAGACATTTGACTTCTTTTTTTCTTTGGGTACAAGTGGGTACTCACACCAATCTGATATGAATTAAGATCAAAAAACAAAATGTCCTGCAAGACTCGTGAGCATGTTTGACCTTGACGCCAAGTCCAATCATTGGTATTCTCAGCCACATAACAAACGACCCAATCAGCAGTGCTATTCGCCTCCCAGAAGATATGCTGAGCAAACACCGCAGCGAAGTCACAAAGGCAAGTCCGAATATCATGAAAAAGCGGATGAACCTCCAACTGCATCATGTCGTCCCGAATCCAGCATATCACAATGGCAGAATCTTTGTCAACGAAGATCCTCTCTATCCGCAACTCCTGCCTGGCATAGATAATGTCCGTCCAAGGAGTATGAAGCTCAACTTCCAACACAGAAGGCTCAAAGAGATGTGAACCCTCCGCCCCCAGCAATCTAACATTCGATCCCTAGATGACAAAGCTAGCAC
Organism: Elaeis guineensis; assembly: GCF_000442705.2. Classification (NCBI taxonomy): domain Eukaryota; kingdom Viridiplantae; phylum Streptophyta; class Magnoliopsida; order Arecales; family Arecaceae; genus Elaeis; species Elaeis guineensis. Next base: position 129,321,047 of record NC_025997.2, on the reverse strand, counting down.
CACCCCTACCATCCCTAACGCTACTGTCGAAATTAACCTTGAAAACCCCATAGGAGAGGACTCCCAGAAAATGAAGATAAAGGCATTTGACTTCTTAAAGAATAATATTTTTATTTGTCATGTTTCTACTATTGTTAAAAATTTTGTTTGTTATGTTCTCTATCTGACACTTATTTTTTTGTTTAACATTATGTGAAGTACTAAGACTTACTTTTATATTCCTTTTTTTATTTGTTTAATTTATATTTAAAAAATATATATTTTTTAAGCTTTACTTGACCCAGATCCATCCATCCCACCCCATCTAACTCTATCCATCCTGCCCTAAGGTGAGTACGAGGCAAGTATAGGTAAAGGCCTACACAACCCGTTGCCATCCCTATCTAAACCTACATGCATCTTAGCCCAAAAGAATTAATAGTAGGCCTTAACTTTTAGTGAAAAAAAAATTCAAAAAAAAATTAGTTAATCAAATGTTTACCTTTTATAAAGTCACAGAAAGAAGCAATTACATAAAAGAAGTATGTCTCACCAGGTACACCATGCAAACAATTCATTGTTCTACAAACATTGGCACTCCTTCCAAGCAAGCAGTACATAATTCATAAACTCAAGAGCTTCCATTTCAGATCAAAAAAAGATGGAATTTTTTTAAAAAAAAAGGTGAGTATTTTCTTGTATTTTCTGGACTTGTATTCATGTAATTCTTAGAACAGGTTTTAGAGTCCTATACTAAGTGGGATTCCTGTAAAAGAGTCCTACTTTATGCATCTATTGGGTTGGCTAAAATATAAGGTAGCTACGGTCTGATTTATGGCTTTCTTTCAAATGTCTTCCGATAGTGTGTGATTCCAAATTTTCCATTTTAGAAAAGTTTTTGATCATTACTTTCTTGATATTAAGAGGACCAGTTTACTTGCAGGTCATGTAAGATCATCAAAAAGGCCCTTATGGCTAGCCACTAGAAGCACAGTACATGATTTGTTTCGAATTAAGAAAGGATATCTTTAGGCTAGGTTCGACCTTTCTAACCCCTCCTTATGTCTCTCTCTTCTCTTGTTCTCTGCTCTTTTCTATTATCTCCTCAGTTTTTCTATTTATTCTTAACTGCAGTCTTTTAAGTCTTATTTTCCTTTTATTTTAATCTGAATTTTTCTTTTTATGGACTGTTGCCAAGCAACATATCACTATTAGAAATCTGTTCTTAGACCCGTATCTCCTGTATAAACCTAAAACAGTAGCTCTTTTGGCCTTCTTGAATTTTACAATTACCCAAAAAAATATGATTTCTCTAACAGAGCAACTTGGAGATTTCTTAGCTTGAAACCTCATTAAATCCCTTCCCTAAGTCCACCAACACATTGTAGGCCATCGCCAATTGGTCCTACAGCATAAAATATCATAAACTTACGAGCCATAAGTAGCTGACCACCCATCAATCCTGATCACTTCGTTAAATAAGCAATTAGTTAATTATGACCTGTTACCAGCCTTACAAACTTATAGGATATTAACTCTACGAATGCAAATCCCTTCAACTTGATTTTTTTTTTTTTTTATAGTGCTCCCCTCCAATTCAACTCAATTACATTCCTACTTCAACCAAAGCCTCCTGTAATTTTATCTCTATTAAGTTTACCTGACAATATACTAATTTAAAAGTTCCAGCAAAGCCAATCTTACAGTGGTTTTATAAAGTTCACTTTAAGGTTCTGCACAACAATTTAGTGGTTACGCACAACTCCAAAAGAATTCGGTCTTCCACCAGCCACATTTTTTAATTTAAAAGCATCTTCAGCTCTTTATTTCATTATGTTGATATACGACAACAAAAAATAATCATGACAGGAATTAATGTGAAGCAGATCCTTATTTTCATTTGTATTTCTTCTAATTTAATATATTTTTGTTGACTGATAGTCAACAAATCCCCAAACAGTGTGATTCATATTTCCCTGTCAGCACTGATGATGTTTCTCATTTTATTAATATGGCTTTTATGCAACTGTTCAGATAGAGTTCTCTTCCTTATAGGAAACTTCTCTTCCTTTCTTTCTTGCCTCTTATAGTTTAGAGTTCATTTGCTGTGGGACATGTCTTGTTTAAAGATTAAATTAACAAATTCCACTAACATTTTTTTTTATTCGATTCTATTTCGATATGGTGTAGACACAAGGATCTCTTAGGCAAACTAAATTCTGTCACTTTGTCTCATTTTCTCTATACTTCATGTCTATATTCTATAAAATATAATATAAAAATACTCTATAAAATAAATATAAAAAATATAATATAAAAAAGAAAAAAGTTGAGTAATTAACAAGTCAACTAATTAAGTATTAATTACTAAAAAATAATTACTTGACTTGTTATTTTAGAATTAATTGAGTATCCTTACCTTTGTTTACCTCTTTGAACTATAAATTTGCATGCTATTACTTCAGCACAACCAGAAGTATGACAAAAAAGCCACACAACACATGACAATCGTACTAGAACAATTTTCTAACAGAATTATCAGGAATTTATCATAACAAAGGGAGGCATGTATATATGCATGCATGCACGTAGTATTGAAAAAGTCTTTCAGATAATATGAAAGAAATTCACCAAATAAGTAGAGTACAGAAGCAACAATCTCAATATAAAAAATAGAGAAAACAGCACATCTCAGCTGAAGAGCTATAAGTAGAAACCTTTTGGGGGCGCCATTAATACTTCCAAAAGTCCCGTTTGAAATCTGCGGCACAGTAGCAGGTGTCTCAATATTTGTTCCTACAATCTCAATTTTCATTGGCTTCCCATCAAGTTGCACATTGTTGTATCTCTTTACAGCAGCTAGAGCATCCACCCGCCTTGAAAAGAACACTTCAGCCGTTCCCTAAAAGAATAGATTCCAGACTAAAGCAAAACATAGAAGCATTAAAGCATCCAAGCTAGGTGAAAGTTCAATGAGATACCTTCGATCTTCCACTCCTATCATAATGGATCGCGTAACGTTTGAGATCACCAACCTCTGAAAAGAGTTCCTGAAAGAAAGAATGAATGAAAGAAAGGAACATGAGATATGAGAAGATGGATATATATATACATCACATTTTACTCTATTAGAGAAAAAGGAAAAACAGAGGATTTTGATTAGAAACTGGCTGCATGCAGACTTCACAAAGAAAAAATAAAGAAAATAGCATACATTGACATGCTATGCTTTCTGTAGACACATTAGCAAATTGGACTGGGATGGACTGAATCATCAAACTTCTTCAAACTCATGCAAGCAATAACATAATAGCTAAAGAGCACGATAATGTGGGGTTGTGGTTTGCAAGTGTGATTTAATGGTGTTGTGTCGTATCCAACGTCTTCTATCTTTTGTCTTCCTTTTCAATCCAACTCCTTTACCATCAACCAATGACTTGGTCACACAATCCATAATTACTGCTTGTATCCTTCACTTTCTGCTAGTGTGCATGGTGATGGGCTAATTATATCATGTAAGTATCTACTTTTCTTCTTAAATGTTGATGTAGTGTCCAGAACGTCAAAAGGACTATACCAACTGGCAGATTTCTCAGAGTTTCCAACAATAGAGTACAGAATGTACTGAATCAAGTTGCCCATATTCATTCTTCCCATTCAAACTCTTCTGAACATCTTGCGAGGAATGATTGGACTTGCACAGGGACACAGTATGCTGGATCTGCAAGTATTTTATCAGCTGATGGCAAAGCGCCTGGAGTTGTGAGGAACACAAGATTTATGTTCTCGTGCAAAGAAGAACACCTACATGCACCACGAGTCATACACCTGCTTAGCTTCTGTGTTGGTCAGAAACAGATAACCGACATTCCTTGAGCAGAGGATTTTGGAATCCCCAAACTCCAAACCTTCCTATGTAAAGTCTACACTTCGCTCTACAATAAGCAGCACAAAGTAGCATAGCAAAAGGCATGAATCCAAACGACATGCAAAACAAGGAGTTTGGAATCCAAATCTAAAGGTAAAACTAAAGATTTTAGTGTACACAAAAACCGTGGGATGGGGATAAAAAATATATAGAGCAAAAACAGGACTTGATGCACACCCAGCAAACAAACAACCACGGGCCATTTATAAATGAGGCCATCTTGCAGAGATGTTTAAACAGCTTTTTGAAATCTACCTATGAGAACCATGGTATTTTAATCAAAGGTAAGTCATATTAACCTCGGAAAAATAATATTTGAAAAGAAAAAATAGAATCTTTGGTCAGAATTGGCAAAGCAACATCAATCTAGGTAATAAAATCAAAGAGAAATCATGAGAACTAGTACTAGAAAGATATAGTTGATTACTTTGATATCCTCGGTGGAGACACCATAATCCAAGTTGGAGATGTAGAGCTTGGTGCCGGTCTCGATAGCTGAAACCCTCGCCGCCGGAGCCGAATAACCTCCCGTCTGATTCGCATACATATCGTGCTGCCACGCCGAGTCAGGTGCCTAGATCGAATCGTTTCCATGAACGATAACAAGACGCAAATCAGAAACCCTATACTAGCTTCCAGAGAGGCGCCATCGGATAACCCAACCGCGCCCGAGGAGATCGAGATCGAGATGGAGTCCTTTTGGGGATTGGGATCAGTGGGGAAAACCCTAGGCATACCTTTGCCATCGAATAGGGGGTGGGGCGGTTCCCGGACCGGTTTGGGAATCGGCGAGCGGGGCCGCCGGACCCTCTCCCCCGCCCCCGGCCGCTGCTGCTGCTGCTGCCGCCGGTGGCCGGCTTCTTATTTTTCTTGATGAGGTCATCGAGGGACATATCCAAAGAGCTCGTCATTGTCGTCGATCGGCTTCGTAAGAGCTAGCTAGGTTTTAGCAAACAGGTAATTTTGGGGATGGCGGGGCGGGAGAGACAAGGTAGGGTTTCCGAAGTAAAGGGGAGGGGAAAGAGAGAGAACGGGAGGTGGATGACATAAAAGTAGCTTCGAATACTTAATCAATAAAAGAATAGACAAACTTCCAAGCCACCCAGGTGTCGTGGTGTAGTTGGTTATCACGTCAGTCTAACACACTGAAGGTCTCCGGTTCGAGTCCGGGCGACGCCATTCTATAGCTAAAATTTTTTAGTCTTTTCTATAATTTAGCATTCCTACCATTTACGTGGTTTATCATTTTCTTTTTTTAATCAAGAGCTAAAAATATTGTGCTGTGTTTTAACCACACACTTTTATATTTTAATCAAATATTTTTATTGAATATTTTTAACTTAATCTTTACTATAGCACTTTCTATTTTTCAACCAAGCACTATATGTAGAATTATTGGAGAATATTATATTTTGCATATGTTTTGATAAAACTATTATCTTATCAAATAATATTTAGCTTTTTCTAGACTTTAGCATTTTCTTTTCTTAAAATCAAGAGCTATGTGAGAATATGGTCCAAGTTTCAAATTAGATGAAAAGATTAAATCACTTTCGCTCTATCTTTCACTCATTCTTCAATTTTGAGATATATAATATATTATTATTAAAAGTTATCATATGAATAATTTAGCATTTCTATTGTTTATATGGTTTATCAATTTTTTTTTTTAATCAAGAGCTAAAATATTATGCTGCGTTTTAACCACATATTTTTATATTTTAATCAAATATTTTTATTGAATATCTTTTAGCTTAATCTTTACTGTAGTACTTCCTACTTTTCAATCAAGCACTATATGCATAATTATTGTAGAATATTATATTTTATATATGTTTTAATAAAATTATTATCTTATCAAAAAACTTTTAGCCTTTTCTGGATTTTAGCATTTTCTTTTTTGAAAATTAAAAGTTATGTGAGAATATGGTGCAAGTTACAAACTAGATGAAGAGACTAAATCACTTTTGCCATATCACTATAAGAAATTTAATTTTTTACGATGAAATTTTTTCATCGCTAAAAATTATTTTTTTGTCGCTAAAAATATTTACGATGAAATATATCATCGCTAAAAATTTGTAGAGAAAATCTCGTAGCAAAAGACCTTAGCGACGAAACGATTTTATTTCGTCGCAAAAAATAGTAAATCTAGACGACAAAGTATGCGCTGTATTAGCGACGAAAATATTTTATCGCAAGAGCTTAAATTTTCGTCGCTAAAATTGTAATGAAAAATAATTTCGTCGCTAAATATAGTGATTAAAAAAAATCTTCTTATTTTTTGCGACGAAACTTTCCTTTCGTCGTAACTTTTTGCGATGAAAATGAAATTCATCGCAAACAAAATTTGTCGCAAAAATTTCATCGTAATAATTGTGATGAAATAAAATGTTCGTTGCTATAATGACGACGAAATAAAAATTTCGTCGCGATAATGGCGACGAAATAAAAATTTCGTCGCTATAATGGCGACGAAATAAAACTTTCATCGCAATAATTACGACGAAATAAAAATTTCATCGCAAAAAAATTAAAATTTTTAGCGACGAAAGTATTTTTTTCATCGCAAAATTAGCAACGAAATAAAAAATTTCATCACGATGTATAATAAAAATTTTATTTTTTGGGTTCACAAATTTTTTTTGCGACAAAATTAATATTTCGTTGCTAAATTAAATTTTAGATAAAAAATTTAATTTTTATTTTTTTTATCCACAAAAATCTGCTCAAATATAAATTCTCTGATCAAACATATTTTACATAAATAATATATTAACACAATAGAAATATTCTAATTCAAAATACCAATTCTAAGTAACAAAAAGTTTCATAACTATCTTTGTCATATACAAAAATATAAGTCCATACACCATTTTAAATTTAAAAAAACTACAAACTAGGTATGATCTGACTCGTTGGCCTCGTTCTCTTCTCTAGGCATCGATCCCTGACCCGATATGTGTCGCAATGGTGGTGCAGAGGCGGCATCATGTGACTGTAGAGGTGCTAACTCAGAAGCATCAATACCGAGCCGTCCCACCACCGCAGCTACTATCCTCTCGAGCGTCTGACTACGATTCATCCAGTAACTAATCTGATCTTGCATCATGCTCATGGATGTCCTAACTATCTCTGGCACCGATGCATCATCAAATCGGTCGGATGACGAACTGCATGATTTTTTGGACCGCATGCTATGACCAGATCCTAGCTGTCGCCCGAGGACGGTATCTAAAATAGTATCATCTGTCATCAAATAAATCTGCTGCAATCCAGTATCACCATCAGATCCAACCTCCCTCATCGCCTGCTCTCTCAATTCTAACATTTTTTCCTTCACAATAAACCAAATAAAATCATAAATTTTTTCAAACTCTTTAAAGGTATTCAAAATGTAGAGTAATGATACTTACATAACGCTGCCTCACCTCCTCGGTCACGAACTCGCCACTCTTATTTTGATAGAATTTAGCATAGGCGTCGACTCCGGATAGTCCCTGTTCAAAAAAAAAAAAAAAGATATCAAAATAATATAAATATTTAATAAGAAGTTACAAAGTATGATTGCAAATGTAGTTACGTACCATCCTCTTCATTCCCTATGCAAAAGAGGCATTTCCTTGCGTGTGAATAGAATCAATCTTACTCCTATTCACCTTATTCGCCTCCGATCGTTGCTACAAAATACATACAATTATAAGTTTATAACCAATAAAGGACATAACAAAATTAAAATAACTTGAAACACTAGACATATCTGAAATGCCTCACTTCCAAAATACTCACATAACCACCGTCAATCGTCACTAGACCCAGCCCAATTTCTATATGGCTGGGTCACAGGATCAATCTCCTTCGCCTGTAGCTCATTGTAGTATTTATGAAGCCTACATCGCCGATCTCTGTATCTATTTGCAGCCATTTTGAGAATACATGCCGTCACTTCTTCGTCGGTGCAATCCTCGAAGTCAATATTATCCTACACAGTCATCATACCAAAAAGCAAATACATGAAATTATTCATATAATAAAAAATTTATTTATATAATCAAAAATAATATGGATCATGTAATGATATGCAAGACATCCAAATTTAATTCTTACCTTGATGTGAGAGACTAGAGCATCAAGGTATCGAGGAGCTACATGCTTGAAACTTTCAGCAGCCCATGAAAAATGATTTCACATATACAAACTGATCTCATTTGCGACGATACTAGCCTCTGTGCCAACCGGATGATCTCAAAATATCTGTACCTTTGGCTTTTTATTGTGTGTATGCACATATTTTTCCAAAACAAGACCCCTACTAGGACCACGCACTGCACGTTGATGCTGTGTTCCTACATGTAAAAATTGGTGAAATGAACATATATCATGTATCACTAAATGCATATAACAAAAAAAAATATATGGTTTATAAATTGATAGAGATGTACCTGTAAGGAGATGATGCTGCGGTGCCATGACCTCCGGCTGGGCAAGCTCTGGCTGAGCACTAGTCTGCTCTGTAGACTCGGACAACTGAGTCTCATCTAAATCCTCTAACTCATCATGCAAAATGCTAAAGTGAGGATGTGTATCATCAAGCGGAGCCTGCTGCCTACCCCGTGAACGTCTACGTCCAGGGTCAGTCATGATGCTGCAATGATTAAAATAATTTAAATCAGCACGTAATCAAAAAAATTCAAGTATTACATGATATAACAAAAAAATAAATTGAATTACTTATTCATATAATTATTGTTCTCAGATTCTGAACTCGTGTCCATATAGTCATCTTCGACGAGAGTCATAGAAGACTTCGACCCTGAAGTGCTATCATCATCGTCGTTAATGAAGTCATTATTGGATCGTGCTCGTGCCCGTGCCCTTATCGACGATCCAACAATAGAAACATCCTCAGGTTCATCGTCGTCTCTTTGTAATTATCCTATGTCAATCGTATCATCTGGCACTAATATGTTATCTGGTGCTTGCATTTGATATGCTTCATTTTCAATAATTACACAGACTTCATTCTCTAGATCTTCATCGTTCGGGCATGTGAAAAGTGCGGGATCAAACAAAGGCCTATGCTTAGCCCTTATTGCAACTCGTCAAAGCTCTTTCATTTTGTTATCATCAATATACCACACTAGTCTCGCTTGCTTTGCAAAAATATAAGGATCACTTTCGTACCATACATGACCAGTGTGGACACTGACGAGTTGAGGATCTATAACAATTGGCCTGTGTCGTCCCAAGTCATACCATCGACACTTGAATAACATAATCCGTCGAAGACCACTATATCTCAACTCTATAACCTCATGCAGAACATCAAAAAAATCTATTATTCACTCTTGTGCTCGTCCTCCATGCTTATTCCACAATTTTGTGTGGTTCGATCGCGATCGCGATTTTTCGTTAAGAATCGTACACCATTGACTATGCATGCTGAATATACTGATACACGTCTGTCAGATTTTTGTGCAAGTGCGGCTAAGTCATTAAGGATACAGTTAGGATTGTCTATACGTAGCTGAGCTATCTACAATTAAAAGAACAATAAGCATGTTAAATTTGACAAAATAAATACTATATAAACAAACTTTTAATCATGGATGAACATTAACATAACTTACTCATTCGTCAAACCATGATGCGAATTGATTCCTATGTCATGCCGCTGCTAATGTAGGATTGATTCTTCTGAGTTCACTTTCGTACTCACTGAAGTGATACAGTAATACTATGTATATTTTAATTTAGAGTCCATGTACATTCATTGATATATCAACAAATAAAAATTAAATATATATACTCACATCATGTATGCTTCTACCTCCTCACAATTATTTAGTACATACCAATGCATGTCATCCGTTTCTTGTGGTGTCAACATTCGAAAATCTTTTTTACCATATGGTCGGGCAACATTGGAGAACACGGATAATCCATCGGTCAGAATCTCATCAACATCGATATTTCATTGTGGCCTTGTAAATTTGGTCTCCACTCTTCGAAGGTACATAGAGCAGAATATCAGACATTCATTCATAACATGTGCCTCTGCTATTGAACCTTCAGGCCGTGCTTTGTTAGTGACGGCACTCTTGTATTCTTGCATCTCCCTATTCAATAAATTATCAATTGATATCACATATAATAAGAATACAATAATGAATAATAAATATTACAATATCATGCAATTATCTTTCAATTGGGTACATCCATCTTGTATGTACTGGCCCACCCAATCTAGCCTCATGTGGAAGATGAACAGAAAGATGCACCATGATATCAAAGAAGGTGGGAGGGAATATCATCTCGAGCTTACAGAGAGTAATGATAATCTTCTTCTCCAATATGTTGATCTAACTTCGTCTCAATGTCTTCGCACATAAGTCCCGAAAATAAGTTTCCAGATCAAGTAACGCATCACACACATTATCCGGCAACAATCCGTGCAAACCAACTGGGAGCACATGTTGTAGAAGTAGTACTAAGATTACCATATGGATTAAATCTGTCTGTTGCCAATCCTAGCCTGACATTTCATGAATCAGCTGCAAACCATGGATGTTCACGATCAAAATATTTTCATGCATCTCCATCTGATGGATGTCTTAGACATCATCGTCGATATTGTTTTCCTCCTTATGCCATCGCATGTCACAAGCAGTATGCCTCGACATGAACAATCGACGCAATCGTGGTATAATCGAAAAGTACCGCAAAATCTTGCATTGTATTTTTTTTCTTCTTATCCTTACTATGACTTTTTTTCCATCTGCTTGAATGACAAATCGGACATGCTTGTAGATCCTTTTTATCCTTCCGAAATAGAACACAATCATTCGGATATGCATGTATCTTTTCACAGCGTAGGCTCAAGTCATCGACTCCCAAACCGAGTCTTTTCAATATTTTTTTGGTTTTGACGGAAGTAACTTTTCCTCTGGCAGTAAGTCCTTCAAAAATTTGAGCAACCAATTAAACGAGTTGTTTGACCACTTACCAAGTGTCTTCATGTGTAATAACTTTATTACGGCGGATAACAGAGAGTACTTCTTACAACCAGGATAAACATCACTTTGTGCATCTCTTAATAGACGCTCGAATCTATTATTTATAGATATATTACTGTCCTCTTCAGCTTCTTGTCTCAGAATAGGATGCTGATGTTCTTCTCTCGCTTCTACATTTACTTCAAATAATTCCAGATGGAGATCCTCTAAAATTTTTCTATCTTCTGCACCGATTGTTTGTCTTTCACGACTGCATGATCCACCGACTGACGATGAATTTATGGGACTCCTGGACAACATGCTCGAGCTAGTCGGCAAATCTTCACCATGATAAGTCCATCTCTTGTAAGTCACATCTATACCGTGTTCGTATAAATGATTCTCAATGTCTGATAAGGTACACCAAAATAAATTCCTACATCGACGACATGGACAACAAGCTTTTCCATCTTCTCTAGTATGATTAGACGCCACATTCATAAAAGACGTCACACTCGTAATATACTCGGGACAGAACTTATCACGCAATGACATCCAACCACGATCCATACCTACATATTTATGATGCAAACTATACAATCAATTTTATGTAATAATAGTTGACTAACGCCTTATATCTCCTACCTATAGGGTGATGATCCTATCCCATTTAAGAACGTAAGAATTTAATATTGCAATACATGTTATCTATACCAAAAAAATTTTGACAGCATTTCGACGCAGTTCTCCAGATACACAAGCATTAAAATTATGCTATGTATCCAGAGAATATGATCGAAAATACCGATAAAACTCTATAATATAGAAGCACATGTATTGCAATATTAAATTCATTCACGTACCCCAACTATCCACGAGGACAATTCGAAAATAGTGTGTAAAGCACCAATATTTTTTTTATAAAAAAAAATATTGGTTTATGCATGCTATCCTCGAACGAAAATTCTAAGGCTTATAAATTTATTATGCTACAATTAATATATTATTATTATAATTATTTTTATTTTTAAAATATTTTAAAATATTGATTAAAATTAATTATATCAAATAAATAATTATATCTAACATTATATCTAATTACTAAAATAACAAATAATTACTTCTAATGGCTAAACTTAATTGAGAAAAAAAATTAAAAAAATATATAAATTAAAAAAATTATTCTCACCTTCAACTCTTCTGTGAACAGTGATGGCGACAATGACGGCAACCAGCGATGGCAGTGGCGGTCCGACGGCGGTGGCGGTCCTACGAAACCAGACAAGCCAGGTAAGGGAGAGTGACAAAGGGAGGGAGACTGAGAAAGAAAATGAGGGAGGGAGATAGGGGAGGGAGGGGTCGACCAGTGACGTCGACAGCCTTGCAGACCAGGTAGAACGCGTGGCAGGCGACGGCAGGGGACGAGAGGCCGAAGCGGTGGGCGACATTGCGGAAGGGGGCAGCATGGGCGAGGCGAAAGAGGGGCAGAAGAGGAGGAAGAAGATGAAGGAGAGGGCTCTAGGGTTAGGGTTTCGAGGGATTGGAGGGAACTGGAGGGAAGGAGGCGGAGAAGAGGGAGGATTCGAGGGACAGGGTTTGGGAGGGGAGGAGGAGGAGGTCGGAGTCAGAGAGGAAGCGGAGGGAGAGGGAGACGGTGGAGGCGAGGAGGGAGAGGACAGGCGTCAGGTCCTCTACGGTGAATGGGGGACTGGGAGAAGGCCTACTCTTCTTCCTGGAGGTGGAGGCGGCGGAGGAGTGACGCTTTCCACCGCCCATGGGGGAGGGAGGCCTCGACCGACGACGGTGGCGGGGAGGGAGGACTCGACCGACAGTGACACAATGGAGACCGAGAGGGAGAGAAAGAAATAGGACGGTGCGCGGAGGAGAGGGTGGCGAGGTGGGAGGGAGACGGCGCGTTGGGGGGTGGGCTCGATCAGCGACGGGGGGCGGGCTCGAGCGGCGATGGTGGCAGGGAGGGAGGGCTCGACGGCGGTGGGGAGGGAGAGAGAGAGAGGATGGTGGCCGGGAGGGAGAGAGAGAGGATGGTGGCGGGGAGGGAGAGCACTTACCGGGAAGGATGACCGGCGATCGGGGAGGGAGGACTGTCGCCGGAGATCGGGGAGGGAGAAAGATTTTGACGACCACGGCGGCGTGGGCAAAGGAGATGAAGAGGTTTATTTTGAATTAGGGCAAATTTTTGCCCTATTTCAAAGTATTTTTTTTAATTAAAAACTATTTAGCGACGAAATCAATTCGTTGTGAAAAGTAAATATTTTGTCACAAAAAGTTATATTTTTTGCAACAAAAATTTTTTCGTCGCAAATGATTAATTTTTTGCAACGAAAATTTAAGTTTGTCGCAAATATAAAAAAAGGTCGTAAAAATTAAGTTTTTTGCAACGAAATAAATATTTCATCGCATAAAATCAAATTTTTTGTGATGTAATTATTTTCGTCGCAAAAAAAAAATTTAGCAACAAAAAATTTTTTCATCGTCAAAATAAATAATTTTTTGCGATGAAAAAAAGTTTCATCGCTAAAGATCAATTTCTAGCAACGAAATTTAAAATTTCGTTGCCAAATATTCAAATTTTTTCAACAAAATAAAATTTAGCGACAAAATAGTTTCGTCACTAAATATAAATAAAATTGATCGGAAAAGTCCTTATTTTTTGCAACGAAATATCAATTTCATCGTAAAAAATATAATTTTTTTGTGACAAAATTTTTTTATCGCAGAAAAATATTTTTTTGCTACAAAAAAAAATTTCATCGCAAAAAAAAATATTTTTTATAACGAAAAAAAAATTTCGTCGCTAAAGATCAACTTCTAGCAACAAAAATAAAATTTTCGTTGCAAAAGATATAACTTTTTGTAACGTAATTTTTTTCGTCGCAAATACCTAATTTTTGGGGACGAAATTTAAATTTCGTTGCAAAAGCTTAATTATTTGCGATGAAATAAATTTTATCGCTAAAATTTCATCGTTAAAAGTCAAATTTCTTGTAGTGTATATTTCACTCATTCTTCAAATTTTGAGATATATAATATATTATTATTAAAAATTATCATATGTTTGCTTTCTTTTAGTTAGATATGATTTTTTCATTACCATAGACAATGTCAAGATTAGTCTGCACGGTGCCATACTTTTGCATTTTTCATATATATTTAACTATAGAATATTTTTTAGCCTTTCTATACTTTATAATTTTTTTTAATCAATGTTAAAATATATTTTGTAAGTATTTTAACCAGCAAAAAATATAACTTAGCCATTTTTTATCAAATATCTTTCACTATTTTTATACATCAGGATTTTTTTAAGAAAAAAATCAAGAAGTATGTATAGGATCATTAGAGAATATTATGCAAGTTTTAAACAAGATAAAGAAGTCAAACCACTTCCACTATATGTTGTGGGATAATATAGTGTATAATTGCTAAAGAATATCATCTGTTTGTTTTTTGATGATTTAGATTTGGTTTTATCATTGCTTTGGATAATATCAATATAAACAAGTTGGTGTCTCAATAATTGTTTATTGACCGAGAATCTGGTATTTAATGAAAACATATTTGGTGCTTCATGAGGATGTGTAAATTTATTATATTTTATTTATATATTTGCATAGTTTTTATTCATCATAAATATTTATTCATATATCTACTGCTTTGCTTGCAGAGTAATATTGTTCCTTTTGTTAAAAAAAAGAAAAGAAAAGGCCTGCCAGAACTAGAATATTCGTAACAAGACAAGTATAATTTTTGATGCTAAAAAAATATGGTAATGAATGAAAAGTTGGAATTGCATTTAATATATCTTTGAATATTTATTTGATGGAATACATGGGCATAAAACCATTAGAAATATAAATATGATGCTTCCACATTCATATATGCTGTCACTAGAAGGATGTCTGTATATAATCCAAAACAATATAAAAACTACACAATTAAAAAAATATGCACATTTTTTGCATCGAAAATAATCTCCCCCCCCCCCACCCCCAACCCTTACCAAAAAATAAAATCTCCCTCCTTCTCTTATATGAAAGAAATAAAAAAGAGGAAAAAAAATATTATTATTCTATACAACAGCATGTTACAATAAAACCAAAGAATAATTGTTATAATTGCTATTTTTTATATAAAAATAAAAAAATAGGGGTGTATCTATTAGGGCCATTGTTTGGAGTAATGGTACAAGTCTTAACTTGATGAATATAATAATGCATATTGAAATCCTTGAGAAATCATCTTGTACGAGCAAATGTCGATGACTAAATTTGTCCTTGTTTTATCTTACTCAGGATCTTAAATTGCCAAATTATAACTAGGTAGGCATGCTTGTGTAACTAATGGATCATTAATGAATGTCCAAACAATATTGTAAAATTCAACAATTCTATCAAAGGGCAAATAAGCAATGTTCTGATTTATGCAAGGAGTTTTTTGTATATAGATTTAGCAACTATCTTGGTATAGTTAATACCTTTTTTTTTCCTTTACAATCAAAGATATAAACTTTGGTTATTGGCAACACGACATTCCAATCATTCATAGTACAAAAAAAGAGAAAGAATAATAAGAAATACTGATTCTCATTATATGAATTTCCCTTATTAAACAGATGGGAGAGAAATAAATCCAAAGAAAGTCAGAAAAGAAAAAAATATCTCTGAAATCATGTCATTTTGATTTCAAAAGTATGATTTTGAAATTTACAATATCCATCCTATCCAAGACTTTCCAAATAGATATAAGTGGGAAAAAAATAGGTGTTAGTGAAAAATAAAAGATTCAATATTTTTTAACCGATAAGAATTATTTTTAACTGAAATCAATTTAAAATAATTTTCATGTCATCCTTGATTTTAAGAGTTAATTTTGAAATAAAGAATCACCCGCCTATCAAAGAAATTTCAAATAAATATAAGTGAGAAAATAGACATTGGTTAAGAAGGAAAGATTATAATTTATTATCTAACTAGGATTCTTCTTAACCCAAATTTATTAAACATCCTCTCATACATTCTTATTCATCAATCTCAAGCTAGTGAGATGGAGAAGTGCTTCAACGCCATCTCAAGGGACATTGGCAAGAATAAGATGTAGAGATTCTCGATCAAATTGATGTGAATATAATCAAATCAAATCAAAATCTATTTTTATTTTTTTTATTTATTAAAAAGATATTTTTTATATTTTATTAATATATTATCTTGCAGCCTATAAAAATTCAAAACAGTACAAGTTGGACATGTGACAAGAGCAATAACTTTCCCAAGAGACATTAATTGATTTATTTCATAATCTTCGGTGCCATTTTTTCTTGTGTTCACACAGATTTTGAAGAATAAGAATTTGCTAGATAAATTCAAATGTTGAACTTTAGGTTTTTGTATTATGTTTAAAGACTTTTCTTTTTTTTTTTTGGTTAAATGGGCATTTGCTCATATTTGTTTCGCTCCCTTATATTCCTCCAAACAATGATTGTTTAGTTTGGAGCATGATGTTTTACTTATATTTGTTTTCAATATCTGATTTTTAAATTTTTATTTTCTGCACAAAAAGAAACAATAATCATTTTGGTTTTGAAAGGGTGATGGTTGGACATTTCCAGTTGAATAAAGATTACAAGATAACAAGTATGCCCATCTCATCTATACCTCACTTACGTCTTCTGTCAGCGCCATCTAATATGGGGATATGTTGCTTATAACTTAGTTATACAAAGTTTTATAAGTATATTTTTAAAAGACCAAAGCCCAACTTCTTAATGAATGATAATCTTTTAATCCGATTGTCTTGTCCGTGCATACCTAAAGTTTATGCCCTTTTCAAATTTTCATGGCAAAAAAACAAAAGCGACCAGTGGACTTCAAAAAAATTACCGTGCAAACATTGTATTCACATTTTCCTTCTTGGAGGCTCTCCCCAGTGATCTAAAAATGATAAAATAACGCGACCACATTAATCTAATGGTTGGCTCCATTGCTTCGCAGGGTAAATATTTTCCTGCTGATCCTGCCATTCTTAATTGGAAAGGTCTCAAGTAATAGAACGCATTGGAGGAGGGCAAAATGCCTTTAAACTTGAGATCATCGTTAATAACATGGTTTAAATAATAGATTAATTGTTTAATTAATATCCAAGTGGGACGGTGGGAACTAAAATTAAATAAAAATAATGATAAGTGCTATTTCAATCTTCTCCATCCCTGCTAAGATCACGTGGATCTGCACACCCGTCTGCCCGTGGGCGCCTGCAAATACCCCGGGAAGTACTCCTTCGGGCAAGCGGGACTCGCGGGAGGAAGGATCTGTCTAGCTGTACCTGTTCCGAGCAGAAAGGCGACGTTAAAATCTCACCCACGCCCGCACGCAGATGACGTGGATGCCTTTCTTACCGCTAGACACGGTGATACCGATATCCTCACAGATATTTTCGGTCTCGTTATCGTCTCCACGTCCGATATACACAGAATTGGGGCTGGATGCGGAAATTGCCAATTCCAGTGAGGGCACGACGGCCATTTCGTATTGACGAAACCAAGACGTGGCAGCGCAGTTTAAAATGCGGCGCTTGAGGGCTTCCGAAGTTCCCCCGACCGTCCGCTGCGAAGCGAGGGGGTGACACCGCCCTTACACCGCAGCTCTCCAAAAGGAAGAGGAGGAGGAGGAGGACGGCCATGGCGGAGGCTGACGAGTTCAAGACAAAAGCCACCGCCACCTCTCCCGTGCCCTCGGCCGGAAACCCTACGCCCGGCTCCGCGGCGGCGAAGTCCCCCAAATCCCGAGAGGAGGGAGAGCTGTCCTCCGGCGAGGACGCGGTAGGGTTTCTCTAGCATTCTTTGGTCGATTTGTTCAACTGAATTAATCAATTTCCGGTGGATGGAGTTAGTAGATGTTTGTTCTTGCCGGTTTGAATCTTTTCTGTTGCTTTCTCTCGACGATTTGTGCCCTTTCTTGTGTTCCTTTTTATTTTTTTGCGCCAGTGGGGGGTTTGTTGATAGAATTTTGGATGCTTGTGGGTCTTGTTTTAGAATTTGGATATATTTCTTGCAGTATATTTATGTTTGTGGTGTTCGTTATGGATCTTTCTGTTTATTTATTCCAATTATGCTATTTTTTAGGTTAAATAGGGATTATTCTTAGTCTGATTGTTTGTTTGAGAACCGAGGGTTGTTTCTTTTCCTTTCAATTGTTTTTTGGCTACTGTAATTTTTATGGAATGCATACAAATAACGTCTTCTTAATGGGTCAGATCACATATATTTTCATGTCAAAAGAATTAGAGACGCGCCAATTCCTCTCCCATCCTCACCATCTGGAATGGAAAAATCAAAGGAAAAATAAGTGGTCATATCCCTATATTCGAAGCGCAGTATTTGTGCGTCAACCACAGTAGAAGATGGCCATTGGGTTGCTCTTTTTTTTTTTTTTGTTTCCCTCCATTTACTGCTGATAGTTCCTTTTCCTTGGGTTGTGTTTAAAGGTTGATGCTAAGACGAGGTTACAACTGCAAGTTACTAGGTTAGAACTTTTTTCAGACAGACGAAATGGCTAGGTTTTGGTTCCCTTTCTGATTGTTTGTGGTCATAGGCAGTTAAGTCATATGCATTTGGTCCAAAAATGAATTCACAGTACAGATGGCTTACGATGCTGTTAAACTTACCAAATCTCTTTTAAAAGAAATAACCTGGTTTATATATTTTATCTTTCTCAATAGAAGGATCCATATCACACTCTTTTTCTCCCTTTAAAATTCTGGAACAAACAAAATTGTATTTCAAGCCAGCTCGACACCTTTAAATTTAATCTCTCTCTCTCTCTCTCTCTACTTTGTAGGTCGAGCATGACTATTGACATAATTCAGTTATTCTATGTGCATTTGGCCCCAAGTAGTTAGGATGTGGCTTGATGGTTATGGTACCTAGCTTTAAAAAGTCTTTGGGGGTCCAGATCATCTGACTGGTACTGTCCGTTTAATTTGTTAGACATCTTATGACATTTGAGGGCGATCAGGGGCCTACAAACTTATATGTGTGATTACTCCTAGGAAAGTGGAAATTTGTGAGGAGACAAGGTGGAATGGTGAAGAAGTCGGAGAGAGGGAGAGACTTATAGCACGATCATGATTTGCCGAAGTGCCTCAAATTGAATGGTTTGGGGCATGCTGAACCATACTTGTGGCCAATCGGTGTGGTTCAGATGTTCGATTCGGAACGCCAGCGAAAATGGAGCAAGGGAGAGAAGAAAAGAGAGGAAGAGAGAGGGAGGATGGGAGGGAAGGAAATAGAAAGGCCAATGGTGGCCCGTTGAGGCCTCCAGGACTCTGCGATCCTTCGCGAGATAGATGGAGAGAGGGGAAGATGGCGGGAAGGCTACCATATGGCCGTCAAACAGTGAAAATCCACCCACGATCGCCACTGGTTCAAAACAGGGGAGGATCTCCTGTTCATCACGTTTTTTAAAAAATACGATTCATAGTGAAGCAATTGGCCCCTTCGGTGGCCTCTCGGTCATCTTCCCCTCCCTCCGTTTCTCTCCTTTCTCCCTCTCTATCTCTCTCTAATCTTTTTCACGGAGGACCATGAAGCCCTGGAGGCCTTGGGGTCCTCTGAGGGCCTTTGTGGCCTTTCGGTGGCCACCGCTGACATCTCCATTGACCTCCCTCTCCTTCCCATCCTCCTCCTCTCTCTCTCCCTTCCTCGTTGCTTCTCCTTTATTTCCATGTCGGCTCGGGTCTGATATGGAGGTATTACGACTCGTACCATTGGCATGGGATCTAGTTCCAAGTCGACAAACCTTGAGTACAATGAATTTAGATTTCAATATCGAAGATAAAAAACTCTGATGCAAGATAGAAGAAGAAAAGGAGAGAAGAAGCAGAGGAGCAAAGAAAAGAGAGGAACGAGGAGAAGAAGGCAGAGGTAGAGGGCAACTCAATTTTCTCAAATCTCAATAACTCAAACTTGTGTTCTCAATTACATAGCAATCAGTTTATATAGACCTAAAATCCTAATACGAGTTTGTATAGAAATAAAATGTTGGTGTCCTCATAAAATTCTAGTCGTCGAGTCCAAATAAAATTAAATTTTCTAATTCTAGAATAAAAATATTAGAGCCTGATAGAAGTGCACCTAGGCCTCTTATAGGGTTGTCCTCTATCAAACTCAAGATTGGTTGTGCATTGATTTGCGTCAATTTCTTCGATTTCTCTCTTCATTCCATTTGGCTACTCAACGATATGCATTCTTGTGGGAGATGTGTCATGGATAGGCTAAATGAATATCCAAATAGGCCTGGACTGCCTTTGAATTTAGAATTTGACAGCATCCTTCTACATACTTGTTCACTTGCGGCCTTGGGTTGCTATGGCGGCAAGGTAGTGAAGTCATTCAAAAAGATGGGATGGTAAGATATCTGAGTATGTGATGAGACTCGGTCACTGTATTGCATTTAGTCTGTGAAGCAACCATCACCATTGCTAGAATCCTTTTGTTTGGAAAATAAAGGTCTCATATCATAAGGAATCAGACTCTGGAAAGAGACATTAAAATGCTTTAAAATATGTTTTAAGTATGTTCATGACTTTTTTAACTCTTGATATCTTCTTACCTTTTGTTAGGGCTTTACTATTAGTTTATTGTATGCAGGTACGTGCATGTATGTGCATACACATTCATGTGTATGCTAAACCTTGTGATATGAATAATGAACTTTGTAAAATAGGGGAAAAAAGAGAAAATTTTATACCGAAACTGATTGTACATGTATTTTTCCCCCTTCTAAAGACATTCTCTTGGCCTTCTTGATTTTTCCTTCCAAAAGCTAATTTTCTTCATGTGCACTTAGAAATTTAAAAGTATGGTATAGTACCTTGCAATATTTTTGTGATTGTGCATCTCTTCGACTTATAAAAGTAGTTTTTAGATGTATAATCCCTTAAAACATAATATTTATAATGTGTATACTGAAGCTTTCAAGCCTTAATATAAAGTTAATTGGAATCACTTCTCACCTTATGCTTCATGTATAACTCGTCTTTTTTAACAATGAAAAGCTTCCTGGAAATATGACTTGGAAGCACTTATAAAAGTTAGACAATGAAGAGTTGGTGCAAGAAGTTGAGATGATGGTGAAGGATGGTGGGCATGAATTTATTAGGAAGGATTTTAAGTCAGTTGTAAGTTCTTATTTGGCGGGGATTAATAAAATTTCTTGTTCATTGGTTCAAACAGTTCTGTCAGTTCTTTTTATTATGGCTGTGGGATTCACATTAGTCTGAAAAGAAGACTAGGATTGTCAACTATACTGAATGAGGGCCAACTCAACTTAATGGGGGATTTTCATCCATATTATATGTTGTTATGACTGTATGTATATCTATAGGCATATGCATATATTGTTATGTGGACATGAAAGTGTCATAAATTATATAGGGAAAAAAGAGGGTATATGGGTTGTTATAAGGAGGGCCCACCGTGGGGATATTAAGGGCTAGGTGTAAGTCAAGCATATCCTATTTTCAATAGGTTCAGCTGAAGATTCAGCTTAAAACAATATGAAAAATAGGCCAATGGCTCTTAGACCCAGCTTGTTGACGTCCCTAGGGGCCATCTTAGTTGCCAAATCATCAAAAGGCAAGGTTCTCTTTGCTTTTCTTGACCATATAGATTGCAGAATATATGTGATTTGTAATTTTCATTGTTTTGGTTGAAGTATAGAGTCTTGGGCATGTTAGGAGCGGGATAGAAAAGAACTTGGCAGATTAACGGAACTCCAAGAAAGGGGAAGCCACAATCGTGTTTTTAGAATTTTATGTGGAAATACCACTCTATTTGCTTTTACTATTCTAATTTCCTCACCAAAGTTTCTTTGAAAAAACTGTCTTATTTTTCATTGATCATTGTCTGAAAAAAATCAGATATTGAATACATAACCATGACTCCACCAAGCCTTGTCCCAATTATTTAGGATTCAATCCTTATTTGCCAACAATTAATATTAAAGGCTACATTGGTACAATTACAATGTTGGGTAAAATTCTTGACTAGTCTTTGCTTCAAAAAATCTTAGCTGTGGACTATCACTTTGGTCCAAGAAACCTTTGCATGGGTTTTCATGGAGTGTAGGATTCCTATTTTTTCAGTTGGAAATGGGTCTGATGGTAGGTTTAATTGATGATGAATCCTAAAGTCTCCCTAGGTTATCATGTGCATCATATCGGTTACTGGAAGGATGAAAGGTTAAATTTTTTTCCTGCAAAGTTAGAAGGAACTACTCTTTGTGGTTGGGTTGTAAAAATGGAGTTTATAGACATTGCGGCAAAGGGGCAATTGCAAAGTGGGCGCAGCTCTCTTAGAGACTGAATTTTGTGCCAGGTTTGCAATTCTGTGGTATGCTCCCCGTATGGGCTCATTGTTTGCCGATAAAAGGTGTTACAGCATGGTATATGCCTCAGTATTGGATGGTGAGTATTGCTGTTTGGTTGGTTTCCAAACCTTGAATTTTTGCATGATGAAATGCCGGTAATTGATATTTATATGGTCATCTATACCGAATAATGATATCATCTACAAATGGTTTTATGTGTCTGAAGAAGTGCTGAAGATTGGCTAGCAATATATAGAGATTGGCTGAAAACCATTTAATGATGATGGTGTGGCTGGTTTTCAGCTTTAGATGAGAGAAGAAGACTCGATATCTGATGAAATATTATATGACAATCAGCTTAAAAGGAATTCTATTGTCTACGAACTTTCACCAGAAGCTTCTTTTTTGTTTTTATTTTTTAAATCAATGGACCAAAAGTTGTAAGATGAGAAGTTAGAAAAAAAAAATGATATTTATCTGGTCAAGTTGCCTTAAGAAAATAATGACTACAGTTTTAGGAGAATGAAGAAGATGTTTGTTTGTGCATATTGGAAGGTGATATTGGAGAAGCTTTTTTTTTTCCTGAGGGATGAAAACTTGAAGGTTGCCCAACAATTTGTTTCGTAAAGCCTGCATAGAAATGAATCTTGTTTCTGATAACTTTAAGTTAGTATTCAAAAATTGGCTGACTTTTCCTGATATATCCATTACCATTGTAAGTTAACTTCTTAGTATTAAATATTCAGATTAATGCCTTAAAATGGTCAACGGCCAAGACAAAGCTGTAAAATGGTCACTAATCTGAGGTTTGTTGTATTGTCTGAGATTTTGGTATCTTAGATTCTAGAATATCCATTAGGATCCCAGAAATGGTGGTCTTTTTATGATTTTTACTTACTTTCGTACCAGCTGAGATAAATTGAGATCTTGGTCCATCCTGGTATTTGCCACTCAGTGAGATGGCTGAGATTTTTGTTGTTAAATCCCCTTGTTAGAATGATTGATGTGTCTTATTATAAGAGAAGATGATAGCTTCATGACCCTTACCCCAGGTCACCTGCCTGCCTGCGTGCACGTGCACACAAAAAAGGGTTAAGCCAATTCTCCAGAGCTAAAGTTAAATTCCTTTCATTTGGTGGAATGGATTGAATCGAGTTAAAAGATCATGCCACGAAGCCTTAAAGAGGAAGGCGAGAATGCTAAGTGTGCTTGACATCGTTGCTACAGGTGTTTTGGGTAGCAGGAAGCAGGATTTATTTGGTCAAGGGCTAGTCTGGGTGCAACTTGACGAGTCAAACTTCCCAAACTTAGTTGGACCAACTCAAAAACAAATGTAATCAATACATGACACAGCTTTGAAATTTTCAAATTCAACAAAAACGGTCAAGTATGGTTGGGTTGGGTAATTTGATCCCAATTGTATCTTGATAGGATTTTGATCATAGGGCTAACCCATGATTTTGAGGCTATTGAATTGGGATGGGAGCTGTATTATGGTACAAGTTAGGTTAGGGGTGAATCATGTTTATGAATCCTGCTATATAATTCCATCCAGTTTTGGGTCGTCTCAGTTACTTGATCCTTCAAATGGGGGACAACTCAACCTGAAAATGGGTGCCATTTTTTCTATAGTATATTGTAAGTCAGGTATATGTTGGTCCAACATGACCTAAATTAGTGGTAGAGTCAGGTTTGGCCTGTTTTGGCATGAGTCAGGTTTTAGATAATCCAGGTTTCATACATATTAGGAAAGTGCGCCTAGAACCTTTGGTTGAGCCTAAACTAAATACTGAGCATTTTAGGTTATTTAGCTTTTAGGTGTATATATATTTATATATGACTATTTTAGAAAGGTATGAGTACACAGTTTCTGGTAGAAAGAGTTTTCTTATGATTCGGCTTAAATTGATACTAAGGTGTTTTTAAGAAATAAACCTTTTAGTATTTAGTTTATTTGGCTTATCAAGCTAGTAATTACTTTCATGTAATCCAAGCAACAACAGGCTTGATAAATGTATTTCAATTGTTATATGAGATGGTACAAGTACATGTAATCCTGCTAGAAAGAGTATCTACTTATCTTATTTGTTGAATATACAAAATGTTTTAGGTTTAAGCATTCATTGCTTGCTGCCGTGGTAAAAGGCTTGGGTTGACAAGCGCAATGGCACATGTTCGAGTCCTAAGGCAGTCACCTTCTGCCAAAAAACAAAAGCCGTTGGTTAGGCTTGCCCCAGGTTGCCTAGGACCTGGATTATCAGGACCATAACTGCGCAATGTGGTTCAATTTTAGTGTAATCAAGTGTCTTATTTTGTGCACTCCATGCAACAGCTAATTGGATTAATGTTTTGCTGACATAGTGCCTATGTCAAATTTTAAGTAATAACTTTAACTGTCAATAAGATAGTGAACGGTGCCGATCGTAGCAAAATTTCATAAGTAGAAGGATTACTCTATTGCATGAAAGGAACACGGATATTTGTTAGTGTGCATTGAACAAAATATTTACTTTTCATTTTCGCAAATGTTCTACTTCTCTTGCTTATTAAATGGGAGCAAAAAAGTGATTTTCTCAATGCTTGATGGTACTTTCATGTTTTTGGATTAGGATAACATATACCTTGGATTTCATGTTTAAGGTGTGCAAATGTCACTACCAGACATACATATTTTCAAATAGTTGGACTTTTCTAGGGTGATGGGGTAAGTGTTATATACCTAGTTAAGACCTAGGCCTAAGTCATCTCTAATACCTAGGCATTTGGATGTATTGATTAGGGTCATAACATGGGGTATCAGAGCCAGCCTCATGTTTGGAGTTTGAGTCCTGAAGGGTTGAGCTATGGAGAGGGCTACATAGTGGAGAAAACAAAGTAGTGTGAGAGAGATCTATGGAAAGGGCTTGACCGTGCAACTACCATATGGAAAGGGCCACCTGGTTGTCCTAGAACAACCATGGTGTAGTGACTAGCAGAAAGGGCTATTTGATGGTCCTAGAGTGAAAACTGTCACATGGAATGGGCTACCCACACCAAAGTGAGAGCTTCCACAGTGTCAATTGCTGAGGACATTGGCTGTGGAGTGTGATGTTCTGTTACCTACTTGGTCAATACCTAAGCCTTACACATTTTTAATGCCTAGGCATTTCTGGTGTATTGCTAAGATTAAGTTTGCTAAAATAAAAAACTTCTTAGGACTTAAAAATATGATTTATAAAACCTTGTTGATCTTGGCTATTACACTCCTAAGTTATTATGCAGTTACATATGCAAGCTTAAAGAAAATTAGAGTGCGAGGAACTTTTTTATTGATGACATGAGAATATCAAAAGAATTGTTCGGTAATTAGTCTTGTTAACTAAAGACATCTTGGCACCCTTGCTGTTGTAGTTGAGATACATTTAACTTCTAAAGCAAATCAAGAAATGGTTTTTCTTGATTGAGAAAAATGATATGAAATGAATTGGAATTCATGGCTGTTAGTTGTGAAGAATGCTGTAGCTTTTTAGCATCGGTGCAACACCATAGTTGAAATTTGTTCGAGAGAAAGCTCTATAAATGGACAAACTATTGAAGTGGCTATAGCAATGATCAAGGTGGAAAATTTGATGATGATGATGGGTGGCATGAGGGCACCATTTGGAGCAAATGACGTAAGCATAGTTAAGAGCAATGTTTGCCATATTGCTTCAAATCGCTTGCTTCAGGGTGTACTGACTTGTACAGGGTTGGAATTGGTGCGAAAAAATCATTTAGGACAGTACAGGTTCCGAACCATCTTGTACCGACTCGTATCAATCCGAACCATACCATATCATTTAGTATTGCCCCAACTAGCGATGCATACCATATCATACCGATATATATTGCTCGATTCAGGAGCTACCATGATAAAAAGTGAGAAAAATGGGTCGGCGCTGTCTTGGTATATATCGTTTCTCATCGGTAATGTACTGATATGGTACCTAGTACGGAGATTGTAAACTTTGATCTAGAGTATTCATAAGACATTGGTATAATTTGTGCTTGGAGTTGTATTGGAGGTTAGGAAGAAAGATGTTTAATAAAGAGGAAATTATAAGCATCAAGAAGTAGACATTAGATCAAGGGAGATGAACTGAATACTGTTTGAAAGAACTACAGCTAATGAGGTTGGAGACAAGTGAAAATAGTTCTAATAGTTTCGGCAGGTTGATGTGGGGTCCATATCAGGCAAAAGTTGATCGTCGTGGCCAATATTTTAAGTCTCAATATTAGGCTTTATAAAGATACAAATCAAGATATGCTATTTCGATACCAGACCCGTATTGGTGCCATCCTAGCACTATGTCGGGACATTTGGTATAGGGGTTGATTCGATGTATCGAGTGTTAGTATGCCCTCCATACCATATTACTAATACTAAATTGGTATTGGATGGCACACTTCATACTGTCAAGTTTAGTACAGTATGGCGTAGTTTGGTATAAGTGCAATATAGTATGTTTTTGCATTCGTACATGGTGATTGTTGGAGTTGGCACAACATTGATATCATATGTCAGTCTAAGGGTGCATTGAGCCTCTATACCAAGGAAGTGAAATTATCTTGATTTGTTCGTTTCAGGGCGTATCGAACTATACTGGCACTGGACCGGGATGGGTGTGATTGCAGCATTCAAATGAGACACTGGCAAGGAGGAGGGGAGGGAGAAGGAAAGAGGAAAAGAGAGGGGGGAGGGAAGGAGAGGAAGAGGGAGGGAGGAGAGCCTTTGGAGGGCCAGTCGGGGGGGGGGGGGGCGCGGGGATGGGAAGGCAGAAAGAAAGAGAAGACAAGAAAGAGAGATGGGGAGGGAAGGGGAGAGGGAGAGAGATATTGGTAAAATAAAAAATGGAGGCATTAAGTGGTTGGCAATGGTATTGTCGATTTCACTTGATATCCCCTCCAAGAAAAACATGAAACAGGGGCTTTCGCCCTTGTTTCGATTGGATGCCACCAGCCCTCCGGTGGCCTCAGCAGGGCTCCGGAGGCTCTCTCTCTCTCTCCCTCCCCCCTCTCTCTCTTGCTCTCTTTCCTTGTCCCTCCCCCCTCCTTGTTGGCCCTCATCCAGCCCTCCGGGGGCTCTCTCTCTCTCTCGCCCCTTCTCTCCCTCCCTCCTCTCTTTTCTTTTCTTTCCTTCTTCCTCCATCCCGCTGTGTTGGTTCGAGCCCAGTACGAAACTGTACAGGGGTGTACTAAACCCTATTGTGGTCCGAACTCTAGTACCAGTACAATGAATCTTGCTCTGTACTCTATTGGTGTCCTACCATGTTTTGTTTGGTATGTGTTGCCCTGTGTGGTAGGGGTTGGTACTTAAAATGCTATTTGTGGTTGTATCTTGGTTGAGGAACATTTACCTCATGCTTGAGGAAACAATAATGTGATACATTCTTTGCCTTTTAAAGTTCTATTTTAGTTAAAATTTTTGTACCGACAATCTTCTTATTAATTGGTAGGAACATTAGGTTGATAATTTGCAAATCCATGCTTCCATTGCTTCACATGTGATGAATCAATACTCATTCTATGCTGTCTTTGATGTGGTATGGATGGTAATGGGTTGAAACCTTTTTCTTATTAAAGTGGCTGATTACCTCTGTGTTTTGAGAGTGTTTTGCGTAATATCATCTCCAATTTGAGCAACTTGGTACTGATGGATTACAAGAATCTTTCAGTAATCGAAAAGAAAATGACATCAATGATGGTCGAAAAATCATTTGATGGGCTTGTTGATTTTGTGCTGCTTTGATAACTTACTACTGGCATGTGTTTTATTAATTGAATGGACCATGGAATGTGTAAAATTTTACTTTGATGTCGGTAGGAAATTATTGAAAAACGACAATGCAATTTCAGTAATGTGCGACCCAGTATTGTCTGTGCAATGATACTCATCTCTTTTACAGTGGACATAGTTGGAAATAACAATCCTTTGAAAGATAGCTATGCATCTTAGTCATAAGCTACAAGTTTTTAGAAAACTGTTTCTCAATTTAGTGTATTGATGATGAAAGAAGTTCTGTAAGTAACTGGGAACTTGACACTGGGCTGATTGCGGGAAAAGTTATCTTGAAATTAAAGTTGATTTGAGTTTGGAAAATTACGACGATGTGCTTTCCCTGTTATATTATGACTCATGATTTCCACTGTCATGCTTGTCTTTGCTTTGTCAGAAAAGATCAAAACCTCCGTATTTGAATGATCAAATTTTCACTGTGCTATGTGGAGTCCATTATTTTTTTTTACTTAGTATCATCCTAGACTCATGTAATTGTTGGCTTACTTGCAGTTCTTGATCCTATAATTCAACTGATAGCTCCTGAGGTTCTGAATATATCTTACCATTGACATTTTCTCTCCTCTGTCATATTCTTTAGGAGTTGCCAACTTGTTCAGCTGCTCCATTTGCCAGCACAATGTTGATAGAACCTGTTCATAGCTCATCGCAAAGTAGTCTTGCTAGAAGTTTCAAAAGCGGTAAGTTCTGAACCAGCTACATTGACAGGAGTTTTTATGGTAGATGCATGGATTATTGTTTTATTGTAATTTTCTCTGTTGATGACATAAGCCCTCTTGTATTAGCTTTCACATTCTTGTCTTGCTCTTTTCATATCATCTCTTTCACAACAACTTGAGAGATTCACAAGTACGCATATTTCCTCCCCCTGTAGTGCCCTGATATTAATGCTACCTTCTAACTGGGCTGTTCTATATTTTTTGAGCTGGAGTAAGGAAAGGTCTTGTTTCTCCTGTTGGAATTGTTTCATTTTTTGTCAATAATAGAATCTGCAGCATGTCTTAAAATTTGATTTAGTCATTAATGTTAATGCATGTCAACTTGAAGGTCTGTTTTTCTTTTCATTGCTGTTTATGTTTTTTCAGGTAATAGTTTGAGCATGGCTAATAGGCAACTTCAGACATCGAAAACACAAAATTATGGTAAAAACTTTAAGGTGAAACACTTGCCATTTAAGTCCAGGAACAGTCGAACTTTTTCTTGGCGAAAGAAACGGTCTGATGATAACCTTGTGATAAGCTTTTCAGACAATGACAGTGGAAGTGACTCTGGAGAGTCTAAAACCGAAACAACTGCAGAAAGAAAAGATAATGCAATAAGAGGAGATAAATATGAAATGTCGGCACAATTGCAGATACAATCAGAAGTAACCCGCTCAACAACAAATCAACTGGTGTCAAAGAAAGGATCTGTAAGCCATGCATCCAGCTCATCTTTTGCCAAAAACAACAATGCCAATTTTAGGCATCCAGTAGCCTCTTCAGTTGCCAAGAATTCTCGCACTCAAATGCACATTGCTGCCACTAGGATTTCCACAAACCAGGTGCATGGGCATGTTCGAGATATGAATTTAGCAGGTCATAGCTTGGAAAGTTTACGTCAGGAAATTGCTATGCGAGAAAATGAACTTGCTCAGAAGAAATCAGTGGTTCAAAATAAGGAAAGAGTTATAGGTTCTCGTGATGATCAGTGGGACCAGCGTAGCCGGAAAGTGGAGAATCAGATAGCTCATAGCAGCAGACCTGCATCTGCTAACACTGGAGAATTGGCACCTAATGAGCGACCGGTTAAACGTTTAAAGCTTAATGAACACTTCAATGGTAACCAAGCTTCTGATGGTCAATTACAAATGCAGATATCTTCTACCAAATTTTCTGAACTCAGGAGTCAACTAATGGAAAAAAGTAGTTGGCCCAAAGACAAAACTAACTGGCATGAAAGCAGCAAAGGGAATTCTATAAGCAGAAGTGACAAGGGACAGCATGAATCTAGCAGAAATGTCCCTACATCATCTAAAGTTCTGCCTACAAGGCTGGTAGATAATGAAAATTTGGTGGCTGTTTGCAAGACTGGCCCCCCTATGGTGCACAATGCTGGGATGCCTTCTAAGCAAGTGAATAATAGTATTGTTGCTGGTGATGTAGCTTGTACTTATGGTCAGCCTGAGAAGGAGACTATGCCTGTGGATGCTTGTACATTGTTAAACCAAAGCTCATCTTTGGCACAAGTGACACCTGCTGTTGAGGTATTCTTTCCAAAATAACTCACTATGTTATGCTCTTTTTTTTTGAGTTATTTTTGTTTCTTTTTTTTTTTCTTTTTTGTTCCAATGAAATAAAGAAAAAAAAGAATTAGCAATATTTAGTGTAGTGTAAGATCAAGATCGAAACTGCAAATGCAATATAGATTAACTTGCAGAAGCATGATTAAGTATTTAAGTTCTAATAGGTGATGGATCTAGAACTAATTTTTTTGTTTAGTTTTTTCAAATTTCATTTCTCATGAAACTTGGCATTTGGAACCTTTTCTACATCAATTTGGTCTATACAATTTTTCAAAGATTTACACTGGTGAAAGGAAAGTTTGAGCAAGGTCTGCTAAACCAATATCTAATGTTGTACCGATCAATGGTACGGTGCCGGTTTGTTAGCGCTCCAATACAAGGTTGCACAATGGCATATCGGTTCTGGACTGGTATGCCATTTTCCTATAATTGTTTTTCATTTTTTGTTCTTTTTTTTTTTTTAAATTTTTAATGATCATTTAATGATTCTGGTTTTTTAATTTTGGATTTCAATATTGTTTGATGTCCTTCATGTTAGATTGGTCTTGAGTCTCGATAAATATGCTATAATCAATAAATTAATGTAGTTGTAGTATAATTGAATGCATGAGTACATGTATTTGAATATATATACAACATATCAAATGGATTTGAAGTACAAAACGTGTGCGACATGTACAATATTGTGGATTGTTATGCCTCTCTCGTCAATATTAGGATCCAGGTCATAGTCTAGGCTTGAAAAATTACTCCAACTTGCCAAATAATCTACAGTCCATCCTTATGGTCCATAATCTCTCACAAGGTCCACAATCTCAATATCGGGTATTGTATTGGTACCTTAGCGGTTTGATACGATACGTTATGCATTTTGTATCGCAATATCTTTCCAACCATTTTTTTCAATTTTCATCTGGGTACGCCTTGATATAGATCGGTATGTTTTGCTACAGATTGGTACATCCTTGCTATGCCTTGATACAGGTTGGTATGCCATGGTATGAGGCGATATAGCTTGCTGCGAGGTGGTACAGGACTTTTTTTGTACGACTCGAAATTTGGTTTTTTTCATGTATGGTACGGTATGCCCATACCAAGTGGTACAAGGTGGTAGGGCAACTATGATCTCCGGGCTTTTTGGATACCTATCCTAATACTAATCCTATCTGATACTGGACTAGCCATTTGCACATCAAGGCAGGAAAAATCTGACCTGTAAATTGCCTGAGGTTGTGGAGGATGGTAGCCATTTGGATACATCTCAAATAAAGGGTATCTAATGGGCTATAAGTGGCCTACGTGGGATAGGACTCAGCATATGAGTTGGATCTAGATATGTTCAAGGACTTTACTCCATGTGTGAGGCCATTTGGAGCATCGGTGCCATGTCTCATACCATCTTGAGGGGCTTTTATCTTTTATGCAATCGTATCCCTACAGGCTCTAATAGGTCATGCACTGTGGTCCCTATCTTATGTGATATGGGTGAATTGCGACTTGCTGGTGAATTGAAGATCATGGGGATGTGAGTCATATGCACAAGTACTGTGTCTACTGCCATCTCTTTAGCCACTAGTTGCATCGTCACTCGAACTATCATTATCGTCATGATTCACCAAACCATCCTAAACCATATTGACAGCCGATCGGGACAGTTCGAGCATTCGAAACGAGATACCAGCGAGGAGGGGGAGAGGGAGAAGGAAAGGGGGGGGGAGGAGAGGGAAGGGAGAGAGGGCCTCTGGAGGCTATCGGAGGGCAGTCAAGCTCGCTACGCCGCTACCAAGCTCGATGGAAGCTGGAGGAAGACAGAGGGAGGGAAGGAGAGTGAGAGGGAGAGGGAGAGGAGGCTTCTGAATGGCTGGCGAGGCAGCTACACCATCGTCGAGGCTGGTGGAGGGGCTCCGCTTTCCTCCCGATCGAAACAGGGGCTTAGGCCCCTATTTCCTTTTTTTTTTTTTGCGATTTATCGGGTTCTGACTTCACTGTTTATTCTCTTTTTTTGGGATTTTCATTTGAAGTTGCATTTCTTCAGCATTTGTTTCTTTCTTTTTTATGTTTTGGTTCATATTTTTAATTACTTACTTCTAGTACTATTTTGTTGCTCTGATTTTTGTATTCTCATTTGGTCGGTTGGTAACAATCAGAGCACCTCATCTCAACATTATCAGCTATAAATTATCCAAGGGTATTTTTAGTTTCAAAGCTAGAACAACCCTTTTATCACTAAGACACTACAAACTAATAGTCTCTCTCTCTCGTGTCTAATGACTTTTTGGGAGCCAAGTTGGTGAAATGGAGAACAGATAATAATACTCTTTGAATTTATAAGTGTATAAATAGGCTCTAGAAATGTTAATATCTGGATATATTATATAGCCCTCCATAAGTACTCTATTATTCATATAACTACTTGTTCTATTATTTCATCTTTAGAGTTGATGAGCATATTGACATGCTGGGTGTGGTCTCCACTATTCGTTGCATTCATTGTATCATCATTCTCTAAACCTCCTGTTGGTTAGTTTCAGATTTCTTCAAAGTTTTCATACATTTACATCCTTTTCTTTGCCAACTTCTCTATGCTTGGCAGAGCACTGAAGTTCAAAAGCATGTTGGTGTTTCAAGGGGACTTGGTGCTTCCAATCTGTTTCCAAACAATCCAGCATCTTCTAGTATAGCTAAAGGTGGTCTTATAATGCCTATGGAAGCACCTGGCAATCCTCTCGACAAGTTTTCAAGCCTTGTTCCAGATAGTAAATTAAGTAATGGTGAGGTAAGTTAGAAGGTGTCTATTGGATCACTTTTTGCATGAGTGATATTATATGGTCAAGTATGGTTGTTTGATTTCTGTAAGGAATCTCTTCAGGATGCAAATATCAGGGGTTCAGCTCCAATGGGCATTTTGGGAGAGGGGCGTATGAACTTACAACCTTTATTGGAGTTGGAGGAGCTACATGACAAGGAGTTGGAAGAGGCACAGGAGCTTAGACGCACGTGCGAACTTGAAGAGAGACATGCACTAAAAGCTTATCGCAAGGCGCAAAGAGCTTTGATTGATGCCAATGAGAGATGTGCAGCTCTTTATCAGAAAAGAGAACTGTTCTCTGCTAGACTTCAAGGTTTGCTAATGGAGACTTCTAGTTTTATGTGGCCTTCCAGCTGGCAAGATCATAGAACACTCTTTGATTCTGTCAAATCTGTTCCTAAGTGTAGCTCTGATATGTTATCTGGATTAGGCAATCAGATACCAGCTGAGAGCCAGATATTTGAACAGTTGGGCTGTAAGTCTATTATTCAAAGCCCAGAAGGTGCTACACTTGAAGCATCTTATCAGCAGATGAATGGGCATGATTCAGGTGATGACCAATTCTGTGAACCTGATGCTAGTACATCAGACCCTAAAGCAAACAGTGCTGTGAATGATGTTTGCACTCCTGCCTACCGTCCCAATATATATACAGATGATGATGAAGAAAATTTTCCTTCTGATAACAGATCTGTGGAATCAAGATTGGCATGTGAAATTAAGATGGGAAAATTTGAAGAAGAAAATATAAATATGGATATTGAAAAGGAAAGTTTAATTGCTAGTGAGAATGCAAAGGACTATGATCTTCTTGAAGCTTCTTTAAGGTCGAAATTGGTTGCACAACTTGGTATGAGAACATCGTCCAAGAGTCATATGAGCAATGCAGAACGCGATGTTGATAAAGCACATGGCGATACTCTTGAAAATGAGATGTCATCAGCTTTTCTTGACCAGCGAATGCATGGAAAAGAGAAAAACTGCGTGTCAAGTTCTCAAGGTATTTGCATCTGCACTTTTTAGATGAGAATTTTTCTTCTGCTTGGAGCTGTCTTGAATTCAAGCAATATAAGTGCACATGGTTCGTTCATATCAGATTGTGTAGTCTCCAAATGTTGTGTCCCATTTGTTTTTTTCTACTAGCTAGAAGATCTTGTGTTCTACAATTGATTTATAATTTTTCATAAATTACTTATGAGGTAATGTTGCTGGGATGAATCGAGCTGACCTTTTTTCATATAGCATGATCAGCTGACCTCTTTTAAAGGAGTGGCAATTGAAAGATTACAATTTACTGCTATTATGTCATGAACATATATATGATATGGACTTCCAACTGAATCTATATTATTTGTATTGGTGAAATTATTGTCGTTTTAGGTTTTCCTTATTTAAATTGAAATTAAATTGGATTATTGTCTCTCTATTGCTTTATTGAACCATCAACAAATAAAAACACTACTTGTGAATAGTGACCGGAGAAGGCAAGCTCTCACATAGTATATCGAAGAACAAAATGTACCTGAACTGTAGCTTTTGTCATTTAGGAACCTTAGAGCCTTATGATGTTTTAAATGTTAATGGGAATAGTGGTTGCATAAACAAAGTGAAGGCATAGGAAAACCCTGAGCCTATTTGATTAGACCAGTGCCTCTCTAGTAGATGCTGATTATAAATCAGGCTGCAAGAATTAGAGAGACATACAAAGAGGTGCAACCACAAGTCTGGGAGCAAGACAGTGACTGGACCTTTGGGTGACGTGTACCTATATATCGGGTATTTGGAGTAAGACCATTTTGTTCTGGATTGTAAGATCTTAATAATAATGGAGCAGGTAATTTAATTTGGAGGTTGATCAAGAGAATGGGTTGGGGGAATATCAATTAATTTTAAAATAAGAGTACTTTAGGGTAAAAGTAAAACTAATAAAAATATATAAAAAAGAGAAGAGGTGGACTAAGCAAAATCAAGGACATGAAGGGAGATAATATGCTGAAAATTCCAACATCAAGTGCTTAAGATTAGTTGCCTTTGGTTTTGAAGAAGGTAAATTCAACATGGAATTGCAAATCAGGAAAAGATAGATCTTTGCGTGTCTTAATATGAACTGAATTTTAGTCATAAAAACAACAGGGCCACCAATCCTGTCTAATTGAAACCTACCAGTCTTTTAAAAGGCAGTTGCTGTATGTGAGCTGTCAAGGACTGTTTAATGCTTATGCAGTATGCTGGCTGCATGTGTTCGTGCATATGTGGTTTGTATGTTCTAACTGCATAAAAATAAATAAAATATATTAAGTATGATAAAAACAGCAACAATAATAATAGTAATTTTTTTGGATGATTAATATCAATATTAATAACAGTGACAACTAACAATTAGTGCTTATTATTTAGTCCTTAGTAGTTAATAGTAATAGTGATAGTTGTTATATAATTGAAACACATGCTTAACTTGACTATTAGTTTGAACATGCTTCATCTGTACAAACACATAAGAGGGGCACATAATTGGCTCCATAACACCTAACAAGTCACATGTGCAGTTGTACAATGTTAATGGAGCCACACATTTGGCCACATATTACTAAAGGGGTGTTTGGTTGGGGGGAGTAGGGGTGTGGAATCGGATTCGGAATCGGAATGGATGACTCCCATTCCAACCGTTTGTTTGGAAGGAGTCCCATTCTGATTCTGATTCTGGGGTGGAATGGAAATTGATCAATCTATATAGAACTTAATTCCTGCTTTCCTCTATGGATTCAGTTTTTTATTCCAATTTCAATTCCGATTTTGATTTCGGTCACGAACCAAATGCTTTGGGGAATTTGGCCATTTCGATTCCGATTTCAAACCATTCCGATTTTTATTTCCATTCTGATTTCGGTTACGAACCAAATGCCTCCTAAGTTGACTGGCTTTGTGGCCCGTGGGCAGTTTTATTGCATATGGTAACCAAACATATGCAAAGCTGTGCAATCAAGGGATCACATATGCATATGTGGTTGCATGTGTGGCCAAAGTTCGCTATCTTGGTATGGGACCTCTTAATGGTGCCATGCTGGTACAATGTTGGTGTGCTCGCATGCTTGGTATTGGCGTGGGTTCAATGTATCAAGACTCGGCAAGCCCCTCGTACTGAGTCTCAGTCCAGTACCAATACGATACGGTATGCTTGGTACATGGTGGTATGCACTGGTAGGGGGAGGTATGCACTGGTATGGCAACCATGTATGCAGCCTTATTTGATGCAATTTAAAACACTGGAGCCTAGCTTCTTAGTGATCCCTCTTTTGAACTTCTTTGCCACCTAGAATTTCTAATACAAGAAGAAACCTAGAATCTGTGCCATTATCGCTGCTTGACTCCTTTGTCT